>NC_057814.1:521476731-521477863 GCF_018294505.1 Triticum aestivum | reverse complement strand
AAGTCAGAAAGGGTTGAAAATTGATGATGTGGCTTTGAATGGTGCATTTTGAACACACAAAAAGTCTGGAGTTCAAATAAGTTCAAAAAAATGAAATCCCTTTGTAACTGATGAGTTTTCGTTCGAAACCCTGATACTTCGGAAGAGATTGTCCATTTTGTACACGAAGTGCATCCAGTTTTTGCCGTAACCCTCTCAACTTTTTAGCACATGCTATGTGGGTGAAATGATGACACCGTGCCAAATTTCAACCTTTTCAGAGTTCATTTGTAGTGCTTTTCAATTTCAGGGTCATTTATAGCTCATGAACTAATAGCAAAAAGAATGAACTAAAAATAATCAATTAAAATATGCTGTTATGATCAACTAAAACAAAACTATAATATTCTTCAATAGCCAAAAGAATCAACTAAAAAGCTTTTATAAAACTGCAATAGCAAAAGGAATTTTCATAAAGAATGTTTTTGTTAGAAACTTTAATAGCAAAAAGCATTATCATAAAGATTTTTTTGTTAGAAACTAAAATAACAAAATCTGTTTTTGAATAGAATCATAAAACACAGTAATATTAAATAGCAGGAAAAAGAATCACTCCAAAATCTATTTTTATAGTAAAGTTAATCACAAACTAGCGATTCACACAAATTTCAAAGAATTCAAATTTAAACTATTCAAATTTGAAAACTAATGGCACTAACAGAAAGTTTATAATTTTTGTGACCTAAAAGAAAAAAGAATTAAAAAATAAACTCTAATAAAATAAATAAAAATAGCAACAGTAAGTATTTTGTTGTAAGTAGAAAGAAAATAAAATAAATAAAGCAACAAAGAAAAAAAAGTGCCATCTACTTGGCCACCACGGCTTGAATACGACTAGAAACCCAACCAGGGGCCAGGATTCAGGCCCGCACGTGGCCCAGTAGGCCCCACAGGCACATAGTGTATGGTTAGGCCCAAAAGCCTGCAGTTGAGAGGAGCTCGAGAGGGTGGGCACAGCAGCGCTTATAAACCACTCTCGAGCTCTCTCAACTAGCGAGGTGGGACTAAACTTTGGCCGCGACACGGGCAGCACATGTCCTGTGGTCCCGGTTGGTGGCACCAACCGGGACTAAAGGGGGGCATGGGTACCGGT
>NC_057814.1:521471016-521476185 GCF_018294505.1 Triticum aestivum | reverse complement strand
ATATATGTATGTATGTATGTATGTATATATGGATGGATGAAAATATTGATGTGATGTTTTCTTGTTCATAGACCTTTTTATGTTCATAGAATTAGTATTTTTTTTGTTCATATATATATAATTAATGTAGATGTATATGTATGTGTATGTATGTATGTATGGATGTATGTATATAGAAAATATTGATATTGTGATATATAGATTATTTTTTCTTTAGAATTTTTCTGTAAATGATATGATGATGATGATATATAGAGTTCTTTGATTGTGATGATAGATGATCATGATATATATAGAGTTCTTTGATTGTATGAAAACTTTGTAAAATTTACCCCCTCCCCGATAACTTTGACATGAGGGGGGACGTCGGACATGCATGAGAGAGAGGCGGTCCGCTTGCCCGACCAACTATCGAGGCCACCCAAACCCTAGAAAAAGAGCGTCGTCGTTGTCGATCTACCCAGGCCCTCCCCGATAACTTCGACATGAGGGGGGGACGTCGGACTATATAACAAACACTTGTGAAAAGTTCCAGTTTTCATCGCCAGTTGCCTCCCCCTCCCGGATAAACCCCTCCCGGATAACTTCGACCGTGATAACTTATACCACGGGAGCACCCCCGGGCCCTCTCGCTCGACAAAAACTCTCAAGGACACCCAAACCCTAGAAAAAAATGATGTTGGTCTCCTACCCCCTCCCGCCGCGCCCCTACCCTTGAAGCGTTGCCGAGGCCACCCCAAACCCGGAATAAGCTAGGTCTACGTTTGCACTAATATATCCACCTGCTGTCATGTTTGTGTAATAATTGCCATGTTGTAATATTTGCAGAAACAATGGAGCACGGACGAGACGAGCAAGCAGAAGAGGTGTTGGGGGACATAATCTTAGCCGGAGGTGATATCTTGTCGTATCTTAACGACAATGATGGTCAGGAAGAACAGGGTGAAGAAGCATGCTACGGTGATCGAAGAGTGGAGGAGGAAAGACATGATTATGATGGCTCCGGTGACCCAATGCTGGTGCAAGAAGGAGCCCGTGGTGACGGCTCCGGTGACCGAACAGAGTCCGGCCAGGTAAATATATTAGTTAAGCCTGTGCTGACTAGCTAATTGATGCATTCATTGTTTTGGTATGTACACATATTAATTAACTCTCGTCTTTCTTCTTTTTTCTAGCCCTCCGGATCAAGCACAACTTCGGTAAAGAGACGAGGCCCGAAGAGAAAGTTGCGCTCAGATGAAAGGTTTGACATCACAGCAATCGCGTGCGACGGCCAACCGATTGAACCCATCCGGACAAAGGAAGCATTTGCTGCTCAGTGCGGGGTTCTTGTTAGGGACAAGATCCCGATCAGCATCCACCAATGGTATAAGCCTAAGAAGGAAGACCCTGAGGTGTCTTATGTCAATGATATGCAAAAAGATGATCTTTGGACTGAGCTGAAGGCAAATTTCACCCTACCGCCAGGGGAGGATCCGGAGAAGCCAGTTAAAGAGCAATTAATCAAGTCTCATGCTCTTAAGAAGATGGCAGACCTATTCAGGAGGTGGAAGAATGAGCTGAAAACGTTTGTCGACAAAGAAGAGACACCAGAATTCATCGGCCGGTATGAGAAGATCAGAGATCACTGGCCCGCATTTGTGGCCCACAAGACATCGGAAAAGAGTAAGAAGATGTCAGCGACAAACAAGAAGAATGCTGCGAAGAAGAAGCTTCACCATCGCACGGGGTCAGGTGGCTACCTCAAAGCCCGGCCTAAGTGGGCCAAGGCTGAGAATGATCTGCTTGAAAAAGGGATCGAACCACAGACAATGAACTGGCCAGACCGTTGCCGGACTTGGTTCTTCGGGGCTGGCGGAAAATTGGACCCTGTATCAGGGAGGTGCGTTTGGACGAACGAGCTTCTGAGAATACCAGTCAAGAAGATTCAGCAATATATCGATGCAGCGCAGGAAGGGACGTTCGTTCCAGACAGAGAGAACGACGAGCTCACAATGGCCCTCGGGAATCCTGAGCACCCTGGACGGACACGAGGCACGCCAGGCTCCGTTCCGTGGAAGGTTGGTTTTCGGGGCGCAGGCGGTTACAAAAGCCAGGAGAGGAGGAAAAAATGGAGCAGACCCAAATTCAGAAGCTGCACGAAAGGGTTCAAGTGCTAGAGGAACGAGACGGCAATTGACATGCCGAAACTACCCCCGAAGCTACCCCGCCATCTCAGCGGAGAAGCAGCGTGGCTTCCATCGAGCTGCTTCAGCCGGAGCATGTCTTGACGGCTCCTGCTAGCTACCCCGTGGATGCTATCACGGAGTCTCAACATTGCCACCTTATGGCGCAATGGCAGAACTTCAAAGTCAAGGCGGCTGTTGGCTCTGTTTTACCTCCTGAACCCGACGTAACCTACCACCGCCGGCCGATTCCAGAAGGATATGCTAGGGTGATGGTGGATGAAATCACGGAGGGATTTGAGGACCTCCAGCTTGACGACCCTACCGGTGAAGGGAAGACTCGGTTGGGTTTAGCTCTGAAGACTTCGTGCCTATGGCGGAAGGAGCTCATTAACCTTCCGAACTGGACGCCTCCGGCGAGTAAGGGCACTCCGCCGCCTCCTCCTCCGGCGAGTGATCAGGGCAATCAGCCTCCTTCTCCGGCGCGTGGCGGCACTCCGCCTCCTTCTCCGGCGAGTGATCAGGGCACTCAGCCTCCTTCTCCGGCGCGTGGCGGCACTCCGCCTCCTTCCCCGCCTGCGCCGGCGTGCCAGAGCAACCAGCCTCCTCCTTCTCCGCCTCGTCAGCAAGGGCGGAAGAGACCCACCGCCGCTCCAGCTCCTCCGGCGCGTCGTAGTCCTTCTCCTCCGCCTCGTAAGCAAGGAAAGAAGACAGCCGCAGCCGCTCCGTCTGCTCTGCCGGTGTCTAGCAGTACAGCTGCCAGAGGCGGGAGGCAATACAGATTCGGTCCTTCTCTGAAGACTCCAGAGAAGTTACCATACGAGAGGACCCCGGAGGAGAACGCGAAGATCGTGCGAGCCGAAGTGACAAACTTCTTTCAAGGGGTGAAAGCAAAGAAACATCCACCTCTGGAGGAGAAGGTAGATCCGGTGAAAGTGAAGCGCACTCTGGCTGCCCTGACAAAACCACCCAAGTCTCCGCCGAAAGGCAACTATGAGCGCATTATTGCAAAGACATTTGTCGAAGCGGAGCGGTCGGGAAGTACTGTCAGTGATCAAAGGTTAAAAGAACGACGAGCTGGGAAAAAAATTGCCCAGCTCGGCGAACAAGCGAACCAATCGTGCCCCCCGCTCAAGGTGTCTAGCGACATCGTCGCTATCCGAGGATTGTGCCCGGTTATAGCAATATTGGAGATTACCTGCCCGACGATGTACATTATGAAATCATGGAGGTGGACGAACACAAATACCATTACGGGAAGCCTCTCGTCAAAGATGAAAGATCTCTAACAACGATGATGCGAAGATTACATGATTGGTACATGAAAACCTGCAGAGAGTCTGATGGGATGAATAGTTTGACGCTGAGAGTTAAACCGGAGCATGACCTCATTGGAATTGAACTGCTGAATGTTCCATTTGAGGAGTTCTTCGAGTTTTTCAATCAAAAGGCCCTCGATAAATCAACGATCACTTGCTACTGTCTGTAAGTAGTACTACTTCTGTCATTAAGTCTCTCTATATAGGTCAGCTCTTTCATTGCATTTATTTATAATTATCCTCACTATATTATGCAGATTGAAGATCGCCGAATTGAAGAAAAGACAAATCGGTGATATTGGGTTCATTAACACAAATCTCATAGATGCATATACGGTTGAAAAACATGCCAAAGAAGCCGAGGCCAACTTGCTACGATCGTTGGTATTAAATCAAAACAAAGATATAATACTCTTTCCTTACAACTTCAAGTGAGTGTTACTGTCTTGTGCATATTCGGTTTCCCTTATTAGTCCAGGTTATGGTAATGTAATTGATGACTTATGCATGCATGCGCAGCTACCACTATATTCTCCTAGAGATTAAGCTTGAGCAGGGAGTAGTAACCGTCTTAGACTCGAGACGAAAAGATCCCCAGGACCATGCGGACATGACTCAAATGCTCGAGAAGTAAGTTAAATCGATCATTATCCACCATATCAGCAACTTTGTTCATTTCCTGATATCAAGTAATTGTTTTCTTTGTCTGGCAGGGTTTGGAGAAAATTCACCACAAAAGCTCTAAGACTGCCGAAGAAGCTAATACAGAGAGAAGTGATATTATGTGGACCCTGGCACCGGTTCTTCTTCGTTGCCTGTAGCACCGGTGGAGTCGCACGCCGCGCTGGCTTCAGATCCAACGTCCCGCAGCCTAGAATCAACTGCCAACGAGCCTGGAACCCGACCGTGATGGCCTGCCACGAGCTAGGCGTCAAGGTGCCACACAGGCCACCGCAGCCGTCGACAGAATACTTGGACGTGGATTTTTAGAGCACTTGCACCCCGGCCTGCTATCCTAGCTCTTCAATCTTGCTTTAAGATCTATGCGACACAACTAACTTTCTATATGAAATTTTTTCTTTTTTATTTCTCCCACATAGAACATATCTTGAAGTTCAAACCTATGCAACATTGTAAAGCTTTCTAACTAAAATCTAGGATAAATTTTTCAGAATTTTTTGTCCGACATAAATACTAAAAATATGATTTCTTAACCAAACAAAACATATTTTGTATATTTATGTTTGACAAAAAAATCTGAAAGATTTATCCTAGATTCTAGTTAGAAAGCATTGCCACGCTGCATTTGAACTTTAATATATGTTCTATGTGGGAGAAACAAAAAAGAGAAATCTATTTACACGAATCGCGATGCGAGAAATGAATGGCTAGATAGAGAGGGCCTGGATAGAAAAAGGGGCTTTTACCCCGGTTGGTAAGGGCCTTTTGTCCCGGTTTTCGAACCGGGACTAAAGGGTCGTTACTAAAGCCCTAACCCTTTAGTCCCGGTTCTTACACGAACCGGCAGAGAAGGTCCTTCACGTGGCCGCTGCTGCCAGCCCAGGCAGGGGGGCCTTTGGTCCCGGTTGGTGTTGGTGACACCAACCGGGACCAATAGGCAGGGCCTTTTGTCCCGGTTGGTGTCACCAACGGGACCAATAGGCATCCTCGCGTCAGCATTTCAC
>NC_057814.1:521463698-521470891 GCF_018294505.1 Triticum aestivum | reverse complement strand
TTTTTGTTTTTTTTTGAAAGGGGGGTTTGGGGGGTTTGGGGGGTTAATTTAGGTGTTTCATATATTGTGTTAGCTAGCTAATTAATAGAGGGAAGTGTCCTCTCTTATCTCCGTGCTTGGTCGACGCTACGTACTATATACGTATGGAGAGGACTAGACACGCTAGCTAGTAAGCAAATGAAGGAAACAGAAGATCGTCATGAATATATGCATACAGAGAGAAGTGATATCGACCACCTCTCCTTCTCCGAGAGATTGGTCGAACAACAAGTTCTCGTATATCTATCTGACACTACCGGCTACATATATACAATAATTATCTCTTACAATATAATCTCCAAACCCTGCCAGGGTCCACATAATACTCAGGGTCCACATAATCTCCAAACCATGACACTACCGGCCATTCATTTCTCGCATCGCGATTCGTGTAAATAGATTTCTCTTTTTTGTTTCTCCCACATAGAACATATATTAAAGTTCAAATGCAGCGTGGCAATGCTTTCTAACTAGAATCTAGGATAAATCTTTCAGATTTTTTTGTCAAACATAAATATACAAAATATGTTTTGTTTGGTTAAGAAATCATATTTTTAGTATTTATGTCGGACAAAAAATTCTGAAAAATTTATCCTAGATTTTAGTTAGAAAGCTTTACAATGTTGCATAGGTTTGAACTTCAAGATATGTTCTATGTGGGAGAAATAAAAAAGAAAAAATTTCATATAGAAAGTTAGTTGTGTCGCATAGATCTTAAAGCAAGATTGAAGAGCTAGGATAGCAGGCCGGGGTGCAAGTGCTCTAAAAATCCACGTCCAAGTATTCTGTCGACGGCTGCGGTGGCCTGTGTGGCACCTTGACGCCTAGCTCGTGGCAGGCCATCACGGTCGGGTTCCAGGCTCGTTGGCAGTTGATTCTAGGCTGCGGGACGTTGGATCTGAAGCCAGCGCGGCGTGCGACTCCACCGGTGCTACAGGCAACGAAGAAGAAGTGGTAAAGCATGGTCCGGCCTCGGGCGAGGAAGCCATGGAGCACTGCAGAGGCATCGACGACGTGCCCAATATCATCGCCTACAGTTGCCTTAGCTGGTCAATGCGGCGGGGGCGGTGGGCCTCAATCGATGAAGCGGCGGCTGGGAAGGATGGGCCGGCCTCGGGAGAGGAGGCCATAGAGCAATGTACTTGCATCGAAGATGACTGTACTGGGGGCGCCCAAGGATGTGGCAGATCTAGGCGATGTAGCTTCGGTGACGTGCGTCAATACGTTGGAGTCGGCATCTCGGTGTGCGATAGAGTAGCTGGTGGTGTCGATCCACACAACATCATCGGCGGCGGAGGAGCGGATAATAATGGCTGCAGCGGCTTTCGCTGGTCATTGCGGTACGGGTGGGGGCGGTGGCCCTCAACGACCATAGCAAGGAGATCAAGGGGCTCAACACCACATTTACAGGTGCGTCTGCATATTTGCAGACACAACAACAGTGGTCCGTGCAGCACTTACTGACAGCACAAAGGAGTTTTTCGTCCGGTGCGAGGGCAGTGGCCATCGCATTGGGAGGCTCAAAGCGCCAGCGCCAGAGTTTGGCGCTGATGGAAAAGTACACGGATGGCTCCACGCCGGTTTCTAGCACCGGAGCAGCGACTCCAACGGTATTGGGAATACTGAAGAGTGACTTGCGTTGGTGTGGAGTGCCATCGGCCAGTTTCTCGTTGAGACATGGGCGTCCACCTGACGGCCAAGACGATGGTTTAAGGTGAGAAGATATCTCGCCAATCTGCTAGTGCCTTTCGGCCCTGGCGGCTGGCGTGGAGTACCGGCGAAGGCGATTATCGAACAATCTGTCTTCAAGATGCTGATTGGAACATCACTAGATGTTTGGAGTGAAAACTTTTGTTCTGATCTTTATTGGTTGGGCGCAGTGGTGACGAACTTGCGTCATTATCTTGTTGAAGATGTTATCTACTTGCGGTTGTACTGGTCTTCATCGATTAAACTCGACAACCAAGATCAAGATGAAAATCCCTATCTAGGGCATTTCTAGCTGGACGTGATGGTGATGGCACAGTGGCGTTTATTCTTTCTTGGAAGCGTTGTCGTGGATAGTGGCGGAGCTACACCTCAGGCCTGGGGGGCCTGGGCCCGGGTCATGGCGGGAGCAGCCTTCGTTGACTATAGCAGAAATTGTACTGTTGGTCACTGTACATCAGTGTAGCAATGAAGCAAGCCCGGGGCCCAGCTCCAGCCCGGCTCCGCCCCTGGCCGTGGAAGAAGATGACTTAGTCGTAGGTATTTATTTCATATCTTGTAATAGTACGGCATTGGTTGCCTTTTGTTTGTGCTCTCCTTAATAATTAATAAAATAATTGTGTGCATCACTTGATGCAGAGGCCCGGGGTTATCTTCTTTTAAAAAAAATCCGGCACCTCGAATTTTTATGCGTGAATCAAGCTTGACCAACCAGGGCGAGGCGGCTGCCACTACAGCGGTTTGGCTGGTGGCGGGGGAAGGGGGGTGCCGGGAGGTGGGAAAAGAAGCCGGAGCCAATCCCTTACCACAACTAGCACAATGCCCGTGCGTTGCCACGGGCTCTTGAAATAGTTTGCAAGAGTTATATAAAGATAATGCATGTTAAATTTCACACGTACGGACAATATAACACAGACACAATTATTTAATAATTAAAGTACATTTTTGCAATGTAAATTGCCAAAAAGAAAAATTAACGGCATGTCCATGTAACAAACTTAATGGAGTTCCAACTAAACATCTATTATAAAATTATTAATATATAGGTTATACGCTTAAGAAATTCTTTCACAATATACGAAAAGTTGTCTTTAGCTTCATTCCCACGATGTTTTAGCAAGTATAATAAAAACTGCTTTCTCAACTCACATCCATCCTGCACAAACAATATATGTAGTTAGTATGAAAATAAGTAACGGACAATACTCACCGCGCAAACCGGCTTGACCCGTTCCACCAGAGCATAAAATGAATCATCGCTAATCATAATTCCCATTAACATCAACTAGTATTCTTGGTGTTTATTATTGTTAGTCAACTGGCATTTCAAGTTTCATTACTGCCTGAAATGAAGGTTATCACTCTAAAATAGCATGGTCATATTAGTGACCGTGCAAACTTCAAGATTTAAAACCGATAAGCAGCCCTTCAAATTGGAAAGGGTGCACGTGCAACGCACGTAAGTTTAGGAATTTCTTCATCATTTTGATTATCTAAATCAATTTTTTTCATAATAGTTGTCACAATAACATGTTATGTTTAACAAGAATTGGTCTAAACTGAAATTTTATAACAATCAAAAGTCCAATTTCGGCAAACAGCCTCCTCGCTAGCAAGATGTGTCAGCACCATCCAATCGCCATCTCGCAACTGTCATCCTGGTGGTTTGGATTTCTGAATATGTTTGTCTCTTTCCTGCCGCACGCAACACTTTATCTTCATGTCACGCTGAATCTTCTTTTTGGGCTATCGTCAGGGGATTTTGTCTACCTAAATATAATTACACACCATGAAGACAAGCTCGAATTGCTGGTGGCTTGGATCGTCTCAACAACACCCAACCAAGAACCAACCGACCAGGCTCGATCCTCTGCAAGGAGGGCATACCAAATCATCTCCTTTTTTATCAACACAGATAGAATGTTCAAAACAATGCCATCGTAATCAACATGGGCAAAACATAGCAAAAAATAAGGACATGCTATTGTTCTACGCGAGACAATAAGCAACTTCAGCATCCAGTGTCCCATCATCTACCATGAAGATTGGGAACTCCGTCGTTCCAAGATATGCTTCAATATTTCAATATTTCAAGATTGGGAACTCATTGCATGTAACTTTTTTCTTGCTTGTTAGCATAAACCCAGACATTGTCACCCCACAACAGAAAACATTAAGGTTTCAAAACAAAAGAAAACATTTGAACAAAAGAAAGTTAACGTATAGCAGATCTCAACCCATCTTACATCGCAAACTGTTAACCCCAATATTTCATGATCTGAATGGGGGAATTAAGGTTGGATTTTGTCTCTGACGAATCAGATTTCTGGACATTGTCAACATCAAGATTCCATCGCATGGTTTCATAACAATCAACCTATACATGGATCTCTGATTAAATTCTAGCCACTACCATGAAGCTCCCGGTCAGCAAGAGTTGTATTTTTTCTGTTTAAGCGGGCAGCTAGTTTTTCTAATACATGGATGTAATTCTCCCCATGTGGCTCAAAAGAAGCATGATGCCCCTGGGTTCCTGAACCTTGACCCAACGCCACCCATTTATTTGTGACAATTTATGCCCAAATTTATCTCAAACAAAAGGTATGCCCTGATCTGTAACACAAGCAGCTAAACAATTAAAAAATATAAATATCCCAGCCTTCTTTTTCATACGACTCATGAGATTCTACAGCAACAAAAATGATTTTACATTGTTTTTCACACACACATGAACCAGAGCTGCTAGGCAGCAATATTCCACCATTTGACAATAACTATAACGATAAAGAATGACTACCAGACCATATCCTTTACTACATAATGGAATACTAATGTGCAAACAAATGCCACCATTGCTCCTGAAGTATTCATATCATCGAGTAAGAATGGTTGCATGTTTATCACCTTTTCCAATCCAATGAAACTGATGTTATAACGCATTACACATGCTATGAAAGAAATTGATGAGAACAATATTACATTTGCTCTTACTGCAAATGAACACCAACAAATCTATAATAGGTTCATGCATAAAGCAAGTGAATTTGAAAAAGAAACCAGAACCTTATTAAGTGATCCTAATTCCATGCGAAGTTGCCTAGGAAAAATAGAAGTGGAGGATCAAGGTGGATTCCAAATAATAGTAATATAATACTCCTTCAAGGTAAAAAAATGAAATCTAGTGGGTACAAGCATTTTGAATAATAAACAAAATTAAGATCTAACTATATACGTGCAATACATGTTTCTAAAATTTAAAGTATGTATGAATATATGTAAATAAAAGTTTTGCTTAGGTCATAATTTTTCATACTTCACAAACATCTTATCCTGTCAAATCATTGGTGCACATCCCCATTGTGCAGGATTTTTTTGGAACTTCCTATCTCCACTTACATCATGGATAGCATACAACAAAAGTTAATTAAAATTCAATAGACTTATATGAGATGACATGAGTGACGATCGGTGCAGGTTTATGGCATTGAGCATCATCTACTAACCCTTCAAAATGATGATTTTCATTTGGACCAAGTACATCTCAAGCTGCAAGCACAATAAAATCACCATGGGCTTGGAGCCCACCATCTCTCCACGTTCCTGCATGTGAAGAATTAACCAGTGCCCCAAGTCAGAACTACTGCTAACCTTATCCATGTAGACCTTACTAAAAATTCAGAAAATATGCAGAGTATCCATTTTTGTTAACCTAGCTATCTGGAGTCCAAGACAGAGCGTGACCATAATCCACACTACAACACATGAATATAGCTACCTTATGGGGCATATATGCATAATCCTCATATCTTCTTGTTTGGAAAAGAGTTGACCATTTGCATATAGTATAGAATGGAGAAGATTGAACATGCTCTCGTACAATTGGGGAATGGTGTGGAGCTCCATAAGCGACGGCGGCGATGCCGGCTACAGTTGTTCTGACAGGAACTAATTTTCTTACTCTTCGTTTTCAGTTAACCACATAGTACTACACTGCCATATGCAAAATCAGGAGAGGAAGGTACCTTCTGTACGCCCACTGCACGGCAGAGTTTTGTGGCGGACTGTATACCTGGACGCGATAATCTTGTTTCGGAGGAGCGCCCAACTGCGGCATGGAGGTCAGAGTGGGGTGAGAGCCAGACCCGCGTGATTCACACAGTGCAAACCTGATAAACAAAACGCAAAAGTCCAGCACCTGGTTTACTGCAAGGAGCTCGCTGGTGTCCAGATTCAACCCGAGGTAGACTTGCCCATTATCTCGCCCTTCCGCCATCGGATCGGCGGGATGTCCCCTGCTCAGCCGCTCCCGTCGACAGGTACGGCCGTTCGCGACTGCAGGCGTTGTGGCGGCGAGGGACTCTTGGAGATGCGATCGAGCAGCCTACCCCTTGACTTGCAGAGGCAGGAGCTGATACGGACGCCGATCCCACTGAGGGGCCCGGCGGAGTGCTAGTGCGGACTTGATGATTCGACACATGAAGTCGAATAGATCATGGAACCCGGCACCGCCACCGGCATCAGCGGGGTCCCGTCGCATGGGTCGTGGTCTAGGCTCGGGGGTCGTGTCGACGGCGGCATGGAGGTAAGAGAGGTGAGAGCCTGCTGGCCGTGCCCTTCCTCCCCTCCCTTCCTTCTGTTCTCCCTGGAACCGCAGCAGGCCATGGAGGAGCTCAGCCGCCGCCGTCGTCCCTCCGACTCTCGCCGGAGCCGTCCGTCGTCGACCCGATCCTGCTGCCATCCGCCAGATCCACAGCAGCCCCGCCGGAGCCCACAACTTGGCCATCACCGTTCCCTCGAGATGCCGCCGCCTCCCCGTGTTGACCGCGTCGCTCACCTGCATTCAGGGATCTTTCGATATCGGATTGTGTTTTCCTTTCCTTGGATTAGGAAACGATGTACCGGGGTCAACGCGGGGCGCGCGGAACGTTTGGTACGGCAGAGTTTTCGTCCGCCTAGGTAAATTGCTAAGCGCGTTTTTGGCTCTGGATTAGATTAAATTAAGTGATTCTGATCGTGTGGTTATAATTGAGCTATGTTGTTATGTGTACGTTAGGCTGGGTACACTTAGCGATGTACATGTTTTCTTCTTTAATAATTAGTAGAGATGGTTTACCTATGAATTTCTTTAATTCCATTATTTGTTTCCTCAAAATCTATTATTTATTTCCTAAAGCAAATTGCATTAATGAGAGAAATTCACTGATTTGGTTAAGGTAGGAAAGAATCTATTATTTGTTTCCTAAAGCAAATTGCATTAATGGAAGAGATCCGTTGATTTGGCTAAGGTAGGAAATAATCTATCATTTGTTTCCTAAAGCAAATTGCATTTATGAAAGAGATTCGTTGATTTGGCTAAGCTAGGAAAGTTAGATCCGTGATCTTTTGTCATTACGAAAGTGTTGAAAATAAACCGTATTAAATCCATTATTTGTTTCCTGAAAATCTAT
>NC_057814.1:521458456-521463365 GCF_018294505.1 Triticum aestivum | reverse complement strand
TTGGCTAAGCTAGGAAAGTTAGATCTGTCATCTTTTGTCATTAGGGAAGTGTTGAAAATAAACCGTATTAAATCCATTATTTGTTTCCTGAAAATCTATTATTTATTTCCTAAAGCAAATTGCATTAATGAGAGAAATTCACTGATTTGGTTAAGGTAGGAAAGAATCTATTATTTGTTTCCTAAAGCAAATTGCATTAATGGAAGAGATCCGTTGATTTGCCTATGGTAGGAAAGAATCTATTATTTGTTTCCTAAAGAAAATTGCATTTATGAAAGAGATTCGTTGATTTGGCTAAGCTAGGAAAGTTAGATCCGTGATCTTTTGTCATTAGGAAAGTGTTGAAAATAAACCGTACCGGACTACCAACTCCTCCATTAGGTTTTTTTTCGCTGGTTAATCTTGGTAGGTCTTTTTTCGTTGGTTAACCTTCGTAGGTCTATTTTTTTGGTACGTGGATGGGTGCGGGTTGGGGCCTCAGGAGGAGGTTTTTTCGGTTTCTGGTGGATAAGTCAGAGGTGGGAGTGAGGACGAAAAAAAACCAGACGAAAATGGTGGGACGAAAATAAACCCGGAAAGGAGACTACCAACTGCTTCATTAGGAGTAGAGATGCACACACAATTGGATCTTTACCTTGAGCATCGTCCATTAGTCCATGTACCCACCCGTCCATCAACCAGACTATAACATAATGATGAACTCGGTAAAATTGCTGGTGCAGTCACTAGTAGAAAAAGAGGCTTCCATACGCCCCCATTAGTCCCCAAAACAATCGAACCGCGACAAAAGGGGCCTTTAGTCGTGGTTCGGGAGGAGACCCGCGACCAACTATCTGGGCCCAGCGCGCTCGGTCGACAGCTGGCGGACGGGAGGGGCTTTAGTCGCGGTTGGCCTGGCCAACCGGGACTAAAGGTCCCCGAAGGCCTTTAGTCGCGGTTGGCCAGGCCAACCGGGACTAAAGGCCCATCCAGCTGGCGGACGGGAGGGGCTTTAGTCGCGGTTGGCCTGGCCAACCGGGACTAAAGGTCCCCGAGGGCCTTTAGTCGCGGTTGGCCAGGCCAACCGGGACTAAAGGCCCATCCCTATATATAGGACTCAGCTCACTTCACAATTTTCAGAAGGGGGTGGTGGGTTTGCTTTTGATTCCTCCTATGCACACAAGGTGTTCGATGAAATGCCCGAGAGCCTGAAACAAACATGATATGAAGTGTCCGAGCCACACTTGAGCTTTCTCATTTATTTTTCCTCCGCGATCGCGGTTAGCAACTTGAACCTTTCATGTGTCATTGATAAAATACGCATGTGTGTAGTTCATTGTTTAATTTGTATTATTTCTAGCTAGTTAGTTTAACAAATGCATGATGGTTAATTATATACTTTATATAATAATAATGCAGATGAATCGGCAATGGATGTACGGTCCCCGACTCTCCGGCGAGTTCACTACGGGTTTGAAAGATTTCCTCGTAGTGGCAAATGCGAACAAGCAGCAAGGTTTTATTATCTGTCCATGTGCTGTCTGTAAGAATCAGAAGGGTTACTCCTCCTCAAGAGACGTTCACATGCACCTGCTTCGTCACGGTTTCATGCCAAGCTATAATTGTTGGACCAAGCATGGAGAAAGAGGGGTTAGAATGGAAGAAGATGAAGAAGGGGATGATATCGATGACAACTATCATGATCATTTCGGTGATACTTTCATGGAGGATGATGCTGAAGGTGGGGAAGGGTTAGGTGAAGGTGAAGAAGAGGCACATGATGAGCCCGCTGATGATCTTGGTCGGACCATTGCTGATGCACGGAGACGCTGCGAAACTGACAAGGATAGGGAGAATTTGGATCGCATGTTAGAGGATCACAAAAAGTCGTTGTATCCAGGATACGATAATAGTCTGAAAAAGCTGGGCTGCACACTGGATTTGCTAAAATGGAAGGCACAAGAAGGTGTAGGTGACTCATCATTTGAAAATTTGCTGAAAATGTTGAAGAATATGTTTCCGAAGAATAACGAGTTGCCCGCTAGTACGTACGAAGCAAAGAAGGTTGTCTGCCCTCTAGGTTTAGAGGTTCTGAAGATACATGCATGCATTAACGACTGCATCCTCTACCGCGGTGAATACGAGAATTTGAATGAATGCCCTGTATGCACTGCATTGCGTTATAAGATCAGAGGCGATGACCCTGGTGACGATGTTGAGGGCGAGAAACCCAGGAAGAGGGTTCCCGCCAAGGTGATGTGGTATGCTCCTATAATACCACGGTTGAAACGTCTGTTCATGAACAAAAAGCATGCCAAGTCGTTGCGATGGCACAAAGAGGACCGTAAGTCCGACGGGGAGTTGAGACACCCCGCTGATGGAACGCAATGGAGAAAGATCGACAGAGTGTTCAAAGATTTTGCAGCTGACGCAAGGAACATAAGATTTGGTCTAAGTACTGATGGCATGAATCCTTTTGGCGAGCAGAGCTCCAGCCATAGCACCTGGCCCGTGACTCTATGCATCTACAACCTTCCTCCTTGGTTGTGCATGAAGCGGAAGTTCATTATGATGCCAGTGCTCATCCAAGGTCCAAAGCAACCCGGGAACGACATCGATGTGTACCTAAGGCCATTAGTTGATGAACTTTTACAGTTGTGGGCCAGACCTGGTGTACGTGTCTGGGATGAGCACAAAGGAGAGGAATTTGACATACGAGCGTTGCTTTTTGTAACCATCAACGATTGGCCTGCTCTCAGTAACCTTTCGGGACAGACAAATAAGGGATACAATGCATGCACGCACTGCTTACATGAGACTGAAAGTGTACGTTTGGTTAATTGTAAGAAGAACGTGTACCTGGGTCATCGTCGATTTCTTCCCCGAAATCATAACGTAAGAAAGAAAGGCAAGCATTTCAACGGCAAGGAAGATCACCGGCCGAAGCCTGCGGAACGTACTGGTGCTGAGATATTTGATATGGTCAAGGATTTGAAAGTCATCTTTGGAAAGGGTCCTGGCGGACAATCAGTTCCGCGGGGAGTTGACGGGCACGCACCCATGTGGAAGAAGAAATCTATATTTTGGGAGCTAGAATATTGGAAAGTCCTAGATGTCCGCTCTGCAATCGACGTGATGCATGTTACGAAGAATATTTGCGTGAACCTGCTAAGCTTCTTGGGCGTGTATGGGAAGACAAATGATACAAAGGAAGCACGGCAGGACCAGCAACTTTTGAAAGACCCAGATGACTGGCATCCGGAATGGTTTCAAGGTCGTGCCAGCTACGCTCTTACCAAAGAAGAGAAGGTCATTTTTTTTGAATGCCTGAGCAGTATGAAGGTCCCGTCTGGCTTCTCGTCGAATATAAAGGGAATAATAAACATGGCGGAGAAAAAGTTCCAAAACCTGAAGTCTCACGACTGCCACGTGATTATGACGCAATTGCTTCCGATTGCTTTGAGGGGGCTCCTACCGGAAAATGTTCGAGCAGCCATTGTGAAGCTATGTGCATTCCTCAATGCAATCTCTCAGAAGGTAATCAATCCAGAAGATCTACCACGGTTACAGAACGATGTGGTCCAATGCCTTGTCAGTTTTGAGTTGGTGTTCCCACCATCCTTCTTCGATATTATGACGCACCTCCTGCTCCACCTAGTCAAAGAGATTTCCATTCTCGGTCCTGTATTTCTACACAATATGTTCCCCTTTGAGAGGTTCATGGGAGTATTTAAGAAATATGTTCGTAACCGTGCTAGGCCAGAAGGAAGCATCGTCAAGGGCTATGGAAATGAGGAGGTAATTGAGTTCTGTATTGACTATGTTCCTGACCTTAAGCCGATTGGTATTCCTCAATCGCGGCACGAGGGGAGACTAAGTGGAAAAGGCAAGATCGGAAGGAAATCCACGATATGTATGGACGGTCATTCTATGACTGAAGCACACCACACAGTTCTGCAAAATTCCAGCTTTGTGGCTCCGTACTTCGAGCAACACAAGAATATTTTACGCTCGGACAACCCGGGGAAGCCTGAATCCTCGATTAGAAAGGCCCACATGGAGACTTTTGGCAGTTGGTTGCGAAAACATTTAATGAATGACAATGATGTTGGAGATCAGCTGTACATGTTGGCCAAGAAACCATCTTCGACTATAACGATTTTCCAAGGGTACGAGATAAATGGGAATACATTTTACACCATCGCCCAAGATAAAAAGAGCACCAACCAAAACAGTGGTGTCTGCTTTGATGCAGCAACCGAGAATGGGCAAAAGGTCACATATTATGGTTACATAGAGGAGATATGGGAACTTGACTATGGACCCTCCTTTAAGGTCCCTTTGTTCCGGTGCAAATGGTTCAAGCTAATAGGAGGTGGGGTAAAGGTGGACGAGCAATACGAAATGACAATGGTGGATTTCAACAATCTTGGTTACCTTGACGAACCATTCGTCCTTGCCAAAGATGTCGCTCAGGTTTTTTATTTGAAGGACATGAGTAGCAAACCGAGGAAACGGAAAGATAAGAAAACGATCAGTACATCATGCGATGATCCAAAGCGCCACATTGTTCCTTCAGGGAAAAGAAACATCGTGGGAGTGGAGGACAAGACAGACATGTCAGAAGATTATAATATGTTTGGTGAAATTCCGCCCTTCAAAGTGAACACTGACCCAAGCATTAAGTTAAATGATGAGGATGCTCCATGGATACGGCACAATCGTAAGCAAGCAGGGACACAAGGGAAGAATTGATGTGTAATAATTTATTGTACCAAACTTTGTATTTGGTCGATGAACTGAATGATGTATCAATCCTTTTGTCAAACCTTCAAGGGATTTTAAAATGAATTAGTTTTATTTTTCTGATTTTTTATATATAATTGTATTTTTAAGATTTTAAAATGAATTAGTTTTATTTTTCTGATTT
>NC_057814.1:521442607-521455706 GCF_018294505.1 Triticum aestivum | reverse complement strand
TTTTTAATTCCTTTATACTTAAAGAATTTTTACTACATGCAGGAGTGACATATGGCGGACGATAGAGCCGAGCCGCTTAGGGATCCGGAGGCTGAACGTTATTTAATGGGCATCATCAACAACGAGATTCCTTATGTGCCGGGCTCAGAATATGAGCAACAAGAGGATGTAGTCTCTTCTTTTCTGAACCTTGACGGTGGAACAGAGATTGTCGATGATCAAGAAGGTGAAGGAACGGACATTGTCGACGGAGGTCAACCGTCAACAAACGACGATCTCGAATTGCAAGTAGCAACCACCTCCGGCGAGGTATATATATACATTGAGCCTCTCGTGATACAAACTTACTGAAATGTGAATACATATGTATTAACGCGCGCGACTCTCTTTCTTTTTTTAGCCCTCCAGATCGAGTACGACAAAGCGTGGCAAATCCAAGGCGATGAAAACAGGAGAAACATATGCCATTGAGTTTGTAAGTGAAACCGGCAAGCCCCTACAGCACACCTCAAAGTTTATCAACCAATGCGGAGTCGTTGTTAGAGACAACGTCCCAATCACCGTCCAGGAATGGAAGGAGCCAAAGAAGGCACGTCTTGGTTTCAGTTTTGTCGACAAGAGAACGAAAAAGGATTGCTGGAGAAAGCTTATGGAACATTTCATTCTACCTCCGGAATACAACAAAGTCGATGAATTCGATAACGAGGTTCCGGGTGGACGTCAGAGGAGGAGGCTAGTTAAAGAGTTCGCTCTTTAGAAGATGGGCGAAGCATTCCGGAACTTCAAGAAAAATTTAACCCGTGACTATGTCAACAAGGGCAAGACTCCGGATTTCAATGGACAACATGAGAAACTGAAAGATGATTGGCCAGAATTTGTGAGGCAAAAGCAATCGGAGCATTTCAAGGAAATATCGAAAAAAATAAGGATAATGCGAGTAAGAAAAAGTTCCATCATATTATGGGGCCAGGAGGATACCGCCTTTCGGAGCCTAGGTGGCAGAAGATGGAGGAGGACCTGAGGGTGCGAGGAATCCCTCTAGGTACAGAGGGATGGGACCCAAGGGCCAAAAGCTGGTGGTACGGGCATGGGGGATCGCTAGACCCGGAGACAGGGGTGTGTGTTCACCGGCAGAGACAGTTTGCTCCCACCCAAGCCCTTATTGACGCAATGACCCAAGCTCAAGAGGGCTTGATCAAGTTCAACAGAGAGAAAGACGCACTGACAACAGCCCTCGGGAATGATGAACACGGAGGACGTGTACGAGGCCAAGGCAAAGTTCCGTGGAAAGTAGGGTTTTCCCAGGACAATGACCCGTACTGTTACAGAAGCCGTAAGAGAAAGACGGACCGGGATGCAGATCTTATGACGAAGTTTGCATCGGAACTCCATGAGTTGAAGCAGACCGTGCATGAACTAGTAAAAGAAAAATCGGCTGCAGGGCCGCATGAAGATCATGAAGCGGATCGCGGAAGCCAGCAGCGGATTGCGTGGCTTCCACGGATGCCCCGCCTGGTGCTAGTGCACCGATGATCGAGATTCGTGCACCGGAGCCTCACTACCCCGTGGATGATGTAAAGGAGATGAAAGAATGTGATCTGCATTATCCCGTGGGGAACGTTTCCACGAAGGTAGCTAGCGGCAGTGCTTTACCCTGTACACCTGGAGCACTCCACCACAACAACCCCATTGCATATGGCTATGCTCGTGTCACGGTGGAAGACATAGTCCAAGGGTTTGAGGACCTGGATATTGACAAACCTACACCCGAAGGGGAGAGAAGACTTGGAGATGTCAAGCGCCAGTTCATTCTATGGAAAAAGAAGTACATAGTGTTTTCAGGCGAGGCGCCAAGGCTAGCAAGTCCACCCCCCTCCGATGGTGGTGGTGGTGGTGGTGGCGGTGGTGGCGGCGGTGGTGGTCGTGGTGGTTCACCTACACCTCCTTCACGCCATTCGACGCCGTCCCCCGATCCACAACCTCCGGCGGGTACGAAGCCCCCCAATCCTCCTCCGGCGGGTACGACGCCCCCCAATCCACCTCCGGCGAAGAAGCAGAAGCAGGCGGACAGCAAGGAAACCCGCTCCTGGACTATTAACCCGGACCCTTATGTACCTAAGACCACAAGGGTATCGGAGCCATCACTGAAGCCTCTCCTCCCAAGGCCTTGGGAACTTAGTGAAGCTGAAACCAAATTGGCCGCGTCTGCTGATTATGAGAAATGGAAGGCGGATATGAAGGCGATAAAAGAGCCTGAGCCCAAGCAAGTATTCACTGAGAAGCAAAAGAAGTGGGCTAAGGATTTTTTGACGACACCGTCCCAAGCCGAGCTGAATATGCCTGACGACTATGGACATGAACTTCGTAGGCAAGCAAAAATATTGAAGGAGGAGAAAGAAGAAAGTAAAAAAAGCGGAAACAAGTTGACCAGCTCGGGATGCAGAAGAAACAATCGATCCCCCCGCTCATAGTGAAAGCCGGTCCGGAAGAGGACCCCGAGATCATAGCAGCTGCGGCAGCACTTGGATTGACTGTAGCGAGTGCCATGAAACAAGCGTCCGAGATGGGTTTGACTCTTCGTGCCTTCTTAGGCCTTGAGGATGCGCCAGTATGTGAGATAGCATTACAATATGTGCGGAATGGGCCTCTCGTCGAGCCTGCGCGGGAAAAGAGTCTACCACCACAAATGCGAAATCTGCTACGTTGGTACAAGCAATTCATAACATGGGCCGACAAAGAATATGTTTATGCGGATGTTACAGAGGAGCATCACACCAAACGGTACTCTGTACAAGTTCATATGAGAGAATTGTTCCAGCTGTTCAATCTGCGCGACCTCGACAAATCTATGCTGAGTTGCTACGTTCTGTAAGTGATTTATTTCTACCTCATCTCGTTCTTCATTGCCTGCACTATATATATATATATTGTCCTAACTATATTGTTGCGTACGCTATTATGCAGATTGAAGATTTGGGAATGCAAAATAAGAAACATCCATGATGTTGGGTTCATTGACCCACATATCGTTAATGGACATGTGTTACAACATCACCCCGAAGACGTGGAGAAAGACTTGTACAAGTTTCTTAGAAAGCATCAACTCAAAAGTCATATTCTATTTCCTTACCATTTTGGGTGAGTGTTTCTCTCTTGTGCCCATTCTCTTTTGTTTACTCCATGCATGGTATGTCTAATCGATGAGTTATGCATGACTGTGCATGTAACGTGTCCGCAGGTTCCACTGGATTCTGCTAAATATTGAACTTCACACCTCCAGAGTTCTAATCATGGACTCTATGGATTCGGATCCAAAGTGTTGGGCCGACATGAGAAAAATGCTGCAAAAGTAATTATTTTCAATCATTTGAGCTCTATATCGATCGGTCTCTTTCGTTCATTTCCTAATATCAAGTAACTAATAACTCCCTTGTTCATTTAATTTTCTTTGCCCTGTAGGGTTTGGAGACGGTTCTCAGAAGAAATTGTCGGTGAATTCAAACATGAGCTAGATTTTAGAAGGTTAGTTAATGTGGATAAGCAGCCACCGGGACCAATCTATGTGGATACTATGTTTGTGAGAACATCCGGAGACACACCTCTGAGCGGAAGGCATCGGATAGCGTGCGGAACGCGACGGATAACTTGCGGAGGAGGCTTAGTCCAGAAGCTTGCTTCCGACCAATTCAAGAAGAATTAGCAGGATTTTTCATGAGGGAAGTCATCAATCCTAAAGGAGAACACTATATCGAGGACGAAGAAATTTATATGCATACCCGAGATTGAAACTTGTTCGAAGTTGTATATGGTCATCCATCCTAATTGTGTATGGAAACTTGTTCGAAGTTGTATATGGTCACCCGAGATTGAATATATATTATATATTCCTCTTGAATTCTTCTTGTTTGAAATTTCATATGCATGTATATAGTAGCGTAGAATATGTGTACTGAAACTTCATCAAAATTAAAATAAAACACAAAATAAAATATAAAAGAAATAAAACACTCCAAACTAAAAAGAAACCAGGTTTAGGGAGGCTAAAACCCTAAACCTGCGGAGGAGGCCTTTAGTCCCGGTTGGCCACGAGAACCGGGACTAAAGGTCCTCCTCCCCGACGGACCACTGGCGCCCACGTGGACGGGCCTTTAGTCCCGGTCAGCCACAAGAACCGGGACTAAAACCTTTAGTCGCGGTCCGTAAGAGGCGTGACTAAAGGGGGGGCCTTTAGTCGCGCATATTTAGTCCCGGTTGCACAGCCGGGACTAAAGGCTGTTGCGAACCGGGACTAAAGGGCTTTTTTCTACCAGTGAGTGCAGTTGGCTCTCGCATTTTCTATGTGGCTGATGATCTGTATTAACCCAGAACTAAGCTGATGTTTTCTTCGCAAGCTTGGTTCGTTTCGTTTGGTGGCCAGGTGCAGTATGTCTGTCTGAATGAAGTAGCCCTTGTGTTGTCTGTCTCAAAGACCTCGAGGCCCTAATTGATTACACTTCGTCCTACATGGAACTCAAATGGCAAACTGGAACGACGAATGGCGTGGAGTCTAAGCTAAGACGATCATCCTGCTACGACCTTGGCTCGTGTGCTCTGCTTGAGATGGAAATGTTTTCCTGCTCTTCATTCAAGTCATGCTAGCACATCTGTCTACACTAGTAAATATCCAAGGCAACTACATCATGCAGTGGACCACTGTTTAATACTCCCTCCGTTCCTAAATATTTGTCTTTCTAGACATTTTAACAAATGACTACATACGGAGCAAAATGAGTGAATCTACACTCTAAAATATGTCTACATACATCCGTACGTGGTAGTCATTTAAAATGTCTAGAAAAACAAATATTTAGGAACGGAGGGAGTAGAACAAAGTATGCCATGAAAGGTTGAATCTGGCAAATATGCATCCACTACCTGGTTCCGTGTGTTTCTTGAGATTGAAGAATTTTTAAACAAGTTTTTATAACACTTTTATCCTTTTTCTTCTTCAGTAAAGTAAAGGGACTTATGATCATAGTCATAGGGATGCAATTGTAGGATTTCGTTGAAATTTCTATGTAATAGCTAAATGCGCAGGAACTTTGGAAAATTCCAAGGTGATCTTTTTTTAGAAAAGAGGCCGTTGCCCGACTTTAAATTAGTGAAGCCCTTACAATGACGTCTTATGAAAGAATTAATTTGTTATGGTTTGCAGAGCATTCTTTTGCATTTAAATAGAACATGTTCATCGACCGGAGTTAGAAGAGTCATCGACGAAGTACAACTCTGGCCGCCACCAACAAGACGGAGGCACGCCGGCAACAAATTCCTACTTTTGATCCATGGAAAGAACCTCGGGGTAGAAGGACTTTCCTCCGGCGAGGATGAAGAAGAATCGCGTGCGCTTGGCAACATACAGATTCGCTGAACTAGGCAGGACCACCAAACATCACACCAAACTGCCATTTAGCTCACCATGTAACCCCTTGTCCTACAAACAAGTAGGTGGGACTCCGAATTGGAGGTCGAAATGGGCAGCGACCGCCATCAGAGGGGATTGATGGCTAAGCTCAGCCCCGCACCGGGTCATCAGAAAAAGAAGTAGAACATCAATAGGACAGAAGGAGAAAGACATCAAAACACAGGAGCTCGAAGCTTGCATCCTCTCCCAGCTAACCCATTTGAACCACAAAGGTGGCTGAGATGATTGACTAACTACAAATCATCAGAGAAATAATTTGTTGATGAACAAATAGAAGTAATCAATTCTAGATTTGAACTAGTATATAGTTGGTTCGTGAACCTAAGTTGGTAGTTAGGATGATGCTGATAGGTCAAAATTCCTAATGAATCCCAAGCCTATGCAAGCTAATATCACTGCAGATAAAAAAGGCCAGCGGATTGCACTGGGTTCGATTTTGTCCTAGGAATTCGTCATGACGAGAACATACGCAAAATTTGCAACATGTATCGCCCATACATGGTGGGCTATCTCTGGATATATATGCAAGAAGTCTCTATTCTACTATCATTTAGGAACTATATATATACATATACAATTACGTCTGCAACAACCATTATGGTTTTTCTTCACACAGAGGCACATGAATGAAATGGTTGGTATTGCATATTAATTCTTACGTACCCATGTCCTAGAACCTGGCTTTGTGTGCTGTCAACGAAACTGGACGTCTCTTTTCCTGGCCGTGCTAGCATATATATGTAGTGTGACAGGAGTGGTTTCCATGATGTGTTAGCTAAAAGCACCCCCGTTCATTCGATGGGGAGACATCACTGCCCTAGTGCAGCTATCAGAAAGCAGCTTGTGGCCTCGAACATATCGTTTTCTCACAACAAACACACTGAAGAAAATCTTGGGGTGACAAGGACTCTCAAATCACGTTGTAAGAAAGGCAACTGATTTGGGACAACTTTTTACTTATACAAGCTACTCGCTCACACACAAGCCAAGTCGCTCATGATATACTTAACCACCAAACAATTGATAGTGTCATCAAGTTCATACTGCATCTGTTCTCTTCTCATGCTACTACGGCAAATGCAGCAAGTATATCCACGTTAACTACAACCCAACAATTGTCGGATTTCGGGTTCCGGTAGAACCCTTGAGGTTCGAACTCTAGAGTGCACACAAAGATCTCTCCTCCCCCTAGCTCACGGGCTCACCACAATCTCAAAGCTCAGCACGTCGAACTCGCAGAACAAAGGACACAGGGTTTATACTGGTTCGGGCCATCGATGTGGTGTAATAACCTACTCCAGTGTGGTGTGGTGGATTGCATCTTGGGCTGAGGATGAACAGGTACAAGGGAAGAACAGCCTCCTGAGGAGAGGTGTCCTTGAGCTCGGTGAGCTCATGTGGTTGAGGATGATCTGAATGGTCCAAGATGTGTTGTCTCCTACTGTAGTGGCTAGTCCTATTTATAGAGGCCCTGGTCCTCTTCCCAAATGTAGGCGGGAAGGGATCCAACAACGGCCAAATTTGAAGGGAGACAACCAGTACAAGTTATCCTGATGAAAGGTGGTCTTCGCCTGCCAAAGGCTCTGTTGGTGACGCCGTCCTGGGCTCCACGGTGAGCTCCGTCCTGCCGTCCTGCTGGTCTTTGTCTTGTTGCACCGATATGAAAACCTTTGCCTGATGCCTCGGGACTCCTCGTCTGCGCTTGCCTCTTTAGCACCAAAGAGGAAACCATTACACTGCGCGCGCTGGCGCCCGCCTGGCCTTGGTCGTCATGGCTTGCGTCACAGGGACCTCGCGAGGTGCCCCCTCGCGAGCCAGCCTGCTGAGGCCAACCCCGAGGAGGTCTTGCGTCGTCCGCCTCGCGAGGCTTGGCCCCTCGCGAGGGTCTTGAGTGTTCGCTGATGAAGGTGGGCCGTACAGGGCCGCTGGTGGAGCCACGCCGTGGGCCGCAGGCAGGCAAGTCTGGGGACCCCCGTTCCCAGGACGCCGACAGTAGCCCCCGGGCCCAAGGCGCACTCGGACTTGGCTTCGAGGCGAAGCCAAGGGGCAAGTGCGGAGCGCCGCGGGCCCCAACAACCTGCGGCCTCGGTTGACACGTTGCGATTGATGGGACGTGGGCCTCTCCGCTTCCCCATGCTGCCTCGGCAACTGCCCGACTGACAAAAGGCTGGCGCGGGCTGCATTTGCCTTCATTGCTTTCCTTCGTCTTGCTCCAGATCCCCTTTCTCGCTCTTTGCTTCAAGAGACTCCAGATCCGCCCAGATCCCCCTTCGTGCCTGCCGCTAATGGCGCCCAAAAAAGCTCGGGCTACTCCTCCGCCATCTTGGTACGAGCCTGCGCTCGATGCGCCGAGTGTTTCAGAGAAGAACCTTGCCGCCGTGCTCCTGATGACGGCGGAGGGTGATGAGAAGAGGAAGATTCTGCTCCGGGCTAGCTCCGCCGAGCCGGAGGCCTCAGGAAGCACTTTCTACCCCTTCTTCATGAGCAGCATCGTCGCCAGGTTGGTTCCCCCCTTCTCCGACTTCTTCTACTCCGTCCATAGCCATTACAAGATCCACGCTCTCCATCTTCATCCCAACTCCATCCTTCTCCTGTCGATCTTCGCCTTCTACTGCGAGGCGTATGTTGGAGTGATGCCATCCGTGGCGCTGCTGCGCCACTTCTTCTTCCTCCGGATCAAGGAGAGCCACTGCTCTGGGTGTGTTGGCTTCGTCGCGGCCAACAAGACCAACGCCATCTCGAAGGCCGGGAAGAAGGCCGAGGGCTTCAGGAGCAAGTGGGTCTTGATGGACGCCATGTGCTCCCACCCCCGGCTGGTGCTGCCGACAGAGATACCTGTGGATGACGAGCACTGCCAGCTGTTGCCGAAGCCATGAAGGGCCAGGTGGAGGCTTTGCTGAAGAAGTTCCGCGCCTTCGACCCTGCGCCCTCAATTGGTGGTGCTGCTGAACCTGCAACTCCGGCGGGCGGCACAAGTGAGGGCAACATTGCCGTCGAAGGGGCACCTCTTGCACGCGACGGCGGCGTCCAGGGGTGAGGAGATGACTTGCTTTGCCTCTGCAACACGTACCATGCCTTGTGAAGGCGTTAAACTTGTGTTTGGTATTTAAAGAACAATATGTTTTGTAATATTTATTTGAGTTGCGCGGTTTCCTTCCGGTTTGCTTCATGTTCTACGTCGGCAGGGCTCGACCCCGCGCATACCTCAGCCAGGTCGCCGGATCACCAGGACGAGACCAAGGGGTGAGGGGCTACGTGGCCAGTTAGGCTCCTGAGTCGCGATGCTCAGGAGTCCCCCTTGACGCGCAAGCAGCTTACAGAAAGGAGATGCAGGAGTAGGCTTAGCGTTCTACGTCGGCAGGGCCCGGCCCCGCGCATACCTCAGCCGCCGTTGGGTCATCCGGATCACCAGGACGAGACCAAGGGGTGAGGGGCTACGTGGCCAGTTAGGCTCCTGAGTCGCGATGCTCAGGAGTCCCCCTTGACGCTGAAACGCCCTTCATACCTTTTCCCTCGCCGAGGCTCCGCTCGGGAGAGGCGCGCGACGACCAGGTCCGAGGGACCTGGCAGGGTGGCGTACGATTGGGCGTGACCCGAGGGCAGCCCCTGTGCCCAGCCCCCTCGCGCGACTCTCCCGAGGGGAGGTGTTGCGATGAGGCCAGACATTGAGCTCGGAGGCTCCCTGAGGTTGATACGGCCATGGGGCCGCCCTCAGTTGTTTATCACCAGTGCGGAGCATAGAGCTTCCGCACTAGCACGGGCATAGCCGCTCCTCGGCCGTGTCGACTGCCAGCGCGGAGCATGGTGCTTCCACTGGTGCGTGGGTGAGGGCTCCCTCTGAGTGGAGCCCCCGGGGCATGTACAACCCTGCCCTGACACGTGGATTGCACGGCAGGGCTGGACGAGGTGTGTCTGGGCACTCGTGAGCTAGCGCGGGACTCACGAGGCTCTACCTCAAGGCAGGTTGCGCCTGGTCTTGGTTCTTGATGACTGTGGTGGTCCTGCGAGATGGTTAGGCAACCTGCGCCGAGCGAATCTCCTGAGCCTATCGCATGAGAAGGCCAAGCACAAACGACCCCAGGAGGTGACGTAAACGGGGCCGGCCCGCCAGACAGAGCTCAGCCGTTGGGTTTATCGACGCTGCAGGGACGGACCCGAGCACAGGCGCCGTGCCTAGTCTTCTCATGCGAAGGATCCTGAAGAAAGACGATCGGCGCGCGGCTCCCGTGGTGGCGAGGCGCCGGGCCGTGCGCCCTGGCCTGCCCATCCATGATTGGCTCGCGTGAGAACAAGGCACCAAGGGCCACGGGAGGTGATGTGCGTGGGGCAGGCCTGCGAGCCAGAGCTCGGCCTCTTGGATTTAGCAACGTTGCAGGGACGGACCCTCACAGACGCCGTGCCAGTCCTCGATCATGAGACCGTCGTGGGTGGGCTTGCAACGGCGTGCGACCCTCACGGTATCGAAGTACCAGGCAGGCGAGTGATAACCATAGATAGTTCATGAGAGGAAGCGAACTAGCTTAGATAGATGCGAGAACGATACATGCCACTAGAACAGACCCGAGCGACTTGGGGATGATGCAGCCCGAGGGGCGCCCCCAGTAGAGTAAGCTAAAGATGCAAAAGGATACATGCCGCAGGGGCAGGCCCGTGCGACCTGGGAATAATGCAGCCCGAGGGGCGCTCCCAGCTGAATAAACTTGGAAAATGTCACCTGGTTCCGTTGTCGAAGGAGTGTTGAAGTAGCCGAAGACGCGTGGTGAAGGAGTCGCTCCTCGTGAGCCATCAGGGCCCCGAGCCTTGGGAGGTTCTGGGGGCTCGGGTGGTTCCTTGAGGACCGTCTCCATCTTCGTCAGGACTGCGTGATGCCTGGCCTCCTGAGCTGCCAGGATGGTTCGTAGGTTGCGCTGGAAGGCGGCTGCCACGCTCGGCAGGCCAAATGGCATGCGAACATAGCCGTGAGGTGGGCCCTCGCAACGCCCAACGCGCCAAGCCGAAAAACGCTCCTGAGATGCGGCCCGGTTGAGCCCTAGGATGTCGACGCAGACGCGTAGCCCGCCGTCCTCGCCGGGATGGGGAGCTGCGCCCGGTGGTGGGCGGCGGTCGCCGCGCATGGCTCTTGCATCCTGTAGCTCCTGAGTGGTCTTGGTGATGAACTCCTGAGCACCAGGCGCTCCTCGCCCTGCACCCCCTTGAGGGAAACGTGTGGCAAAGCACGCCTCCATATGGTGCCCAAGCGCCTCCCTCGTGACATTGGCTAGGTCTGAGGCCTTCCAGAAGAGAGCCCTCGAGCCTAGCCTGAGGAGGGCTCCAGGCGCGCCTTCCTATGCGAGGGAGGGAGGCGCCCCAGGTGCGGGTGCTGATCCTGAGGCGCCGCCGCTACAGACACCGCCCCACTGAGGCCCTGTGCGGAGTAGCTACTTCTTCTTCTTCTTGGGGATGGCCTGAGGAGGGTAATGCGTGCCCTTGCTGTCAGGGTCTTCGATTGCCGTGGCTTGGAAGGCGCACTCGAGGGAGCACACCGCATCTCTTTCTTCGCTGGGGACTGTGATGATTCCGCCGCTTCCTGGCATCTTGAGGACGTTGTAGCCGTGGTGGGTCACTGCCACGAACTTGGCTAATGCTGGATACTCGAGGATGGCATTGTACGGCAGATGGATGTGGGCGATGTCGAAGTCGATGAGCTCGGTGCGGTAGTTGTCGCGTTGGCCGAAGGTGACAGGGAGGTGGACTTTCCCTATCGGGGTGGTGGAGCCGTCGGTCACTCCTGAGAAGGGCTTGGTAGGTTGTAGCTGATCGTATGGCACTTGGAGGCTGTCGAATGTCTCGACAGACAGGACGTTAAGCCTTGCGCCGCCGTCGATGAGGGTCCTGGTGACTTGGACGTTGCTGATGACGGGCGAGCACAACATCGGGAGGGCGCCGGCGGTCGCCGCGCATTTGAGCTGATCCGCCGAGCTGAATTTAATGGCGCACTTGGACCACCTGAGCTGGCGTGTGGCCTCGAGCCTGGGAAGGGCTGCATTCACCTCGCGAGCAAACTGCTTGAAGATGCGCTGGGATGTTGGGGCCTGAGCTCCGCCCAAGATGCAGGCGATAGCGCGTGGCTCCTGGAAGCCTCCAGCCCCTCGTCCTGATGGTGGTCATTGTTCCTTCTTAGCGGTGGCGGCAATGGAGGGAGACCAGCATTGCCCTGATGGTGGTCCTCGCGAGGCTGATCCCTCCATGCGCTCTCACGAGGCTGGTCCTGCCAGCGGTCATCACGAGGCCGGTCGCGCCACTCCTGGCGGGGGCCGCGATCGTCCTAGCGTCCTCCACCTCGTCCTCCTCCTCGACCGTAGCCCCGGTCGTTGCGCTCGGGGCATCGATCGAAGCGTCCATCTCAAATGGCCCTGAGCTCTTGACAGTCATTGGTGTTGTGGCTGTACACGTTGTGGAAGGCGCAGAACGGACGACTGCTCTTGGACGACTCGGGATGGTCCCGGCCGCGTTTCGTGTCTGGCTCCGCCGCGAGCACGGCCACCCCCTTGCGCTTCACATCCTTGGCCTTGGCTTTCTTCTCCTCTGGGTCGGTAGAACGGAGCTCGAGGAGGGAAAGGCGCCCTTCCTCAGCTCTTGCGCACTTGGTCGCCATGTTGAACAGCCCCAGAGCCGTGCATAGCTCCTCGTGGATGGCGAGCTCCTCCTTCATCTTGACGTCGCGGACGCCATCGGAAAACATCGAGATGATGGCCTCGTCCGTCACCTTGGGGATCTTGAGACGAACGTTGTTGAAGCGCTGGATGTATTTCTGCAAGGTCTCTCCTGGCTGTTGCTTGATGCGGCGCAGACCCGCGGCCGGAGGGCGGTCGCGTGTGCCCTGGAAGTTGGCGACGAAGCGGTCACGCATCTTACCCCAGGAGGAGATCGACCCCGGGGGCAAGTTCAGGAGCCACGAGCGAGCACCATATTTGAGAGCCATGTGTGTGTGGTTTGTGAGGCACGTGCCACGTCAAGGACGTGCGTTGCTTATTCAAATAGCACACCACCCCTGCATGCATATGCATGGGCCACACACATGTAGGGGTGCCCTCCCCCCTCGGGCGGTCTCTATATCGAGCACCCATCCGGTGGCCCCGGCGGTCTAGGGCGGTGATCGGCACCGAGAGGGTGTAGTCCGTTGTGAATAACTGCTTCTCCGTGTTAGTGCATGTCATCGCAAGATGACAGACCAAGTCTAGGCCCGTTCTTCGAGATAGTCTATGGGTATCGAGAGGGAATGTGTACGGTTTGTGCAGGAAGTGCGGGTCCTGTTGCTCCGTTGGCCTCGAAACTTCTTGTGCTCTCAAAGGAGGCCATCACATGTATATGCATGGGCTATCCGGTGGCCCTTGCGGTCTAGGAAGTTGACCGGCACCGAGAGAGGGGGTAGTCCACGGTCAACAACTGCTTCTTCTCATGTTTATTACTTTACACTCTTTAAAGTTCTCTCTCGGTGCCGGTCTAGAAAGTTGACCGGCACCGAGAGAGGGGGTAGGCCACGGTCAACAACTGCTTCTTCTCATGTTTTTTACTTTACACTCTTTACAGTTCTATCTCGGTGCCGTTCTAGGAAGTTTACCGGCACCGAGAGAGGGGGTAGGCCACGGTCAACAACTG
>NC_057814.1:521442023-521442488 GCF_018294505.1 Triticum aestivum | reverse complement strand
TGGCCCCGGCGGTCTAGGAAGTTGACCGGCACCGAGAGAGGAGGTAGGCCACGGTCAACAACTGCTTCTTCTCATGTTTATTACATTACACTCTTTAAAGTTCTCTCTCGATGCCGGTCTAAAAAGTTGACCGGCACCGAGAGAGGGGGTAGGCCACGGTCAACAACTGCTTCTTCTCATGTTTTTTACTTTACACTCTTTGAAGTTCTCTCTCGGTGCCGTTCTAGGAAGTTGGCCGGCACCGAGAGAGGGGGTAGGCCACGGTCAACATCTGCCTCTTCTCATGTTTTTTACTTTACACTCTTTAAAGTTCTCTCTCGGTGCCGGTCTAGAAAGTTGACCGGCACCGAGAGAGGGGGTACGCCACGGTCAACAACTGCTTCTTCTCATGTTTTTTTACTTTACACTCTTTAAAGTTGAGTTTTGAACAAATCTAACCCGAAAAGCATATATATATATATATAT
>NC_057814.1:521431813-521441910 GCF_018294505.1 Triticum aestivum | reverse complement strand
AATTCATCAAAAGTCATGGAATTTTCAAACTTTGGTCATAAAAACATATGAAATATCAGATACAAAAAAGATAGTGCCAAACAAAAAGACAAAGAGAAGAAAAAAATTAGAGCAGTTGTTAATGAGGGTGGATTATCGGCTCTCGGTAATGGCCACTTTTTCTGAGAGGGTCTCTGGGTAAAGCATCTAACCTAGATCTTAACTGTTCCCCTTTCTTTCTATCGTCATTCTTATCCTTCTCTGTTCCCTACGCCGCCGCCGACGCCGAAATCGCCACCGCCGCCGCCGCCGCCACCCCTCCTCCACCGCCCCCAACTGCGGCCATCGCCACCCCCTCCTCCACCGCCCCAACTGCGGCCACCTTCCCCAAGCTTCATGGCCGGTGGCCGGCGTGGCGGTTCTTTGATGCGGCCCAAGGACGGCCGCCGCAGCGAAGCTCCTCTGGTAGTGTGGCAGCTAGAGATGCCCTCAGGTTAGTAGAAAACCGGCAAACTTCAATTTAGCGATTCCACTAGGGGGCTTCAATAGGCTGAAGCCTACCCTCCAAAAATCATATTTCAGCTAAACATGACACTTGAGAATTATACTGAGGCGTTTAACATGTAAACTGCAATGAATTTGCTCAGTAGACTTAGAAACTTGATGTTTTGAGCCTACCCTTCAATTTTGTGCAAGATTCTCCACTACTTTGCACTAGTAGAAAAAGGGCCTATTGTCCCGGTTCGTAAGGCCCATTTGTCCCGGTTCTTGAACCGGGACTAAAGGGTCGTTACTAAAGCCCTAGGCCTTTAGTCCCGGTTCTTACACGAACCGGGACAGATGGGCCTCCACATGGCCGGTGCTGCGAGCCCAGGCAGGAGGGCCTTTGGTACCGGTTGGTGTCACCAACCGGTATCCAGGTGTCAGCTGTTCAGGGGCTAGGGTTTTTGTTTTTGTTTTCTGAGGGGGGGGGGTTTGGGGGTTTTGTATGGTTAATTAAGGTGTTTCATATATTGTGTTAGGTAGCTAATTAATTAATAGAGAGAAGTGTCCTCTCTTATCTCCGTGCTTGGTCAACGCTACGTACTATACGTATAGAGAGGCCCTCGACACGCTAGCTAGTAAGCAAATGAAGGAAACCATTAAGTACAGAAGTTCGTCATGCATACTAAGAGAAGTGATCGACCTCTCCTTCTCTGAGAGATTGGTCGAACAACAAGTTTTCGTATTATCTACCCGACGCTACTGGCTACATACATATACAATATGTAAGATCTCTTACAATCCCCTAGCATCTGAACTCAAGTTCCACATGGTATTCTCCAGCTTTATTGATGACGTGGTCAAGAAAGAATCCCGCCAAGTCCTCTTGAATTGCTTTCATGCGATCTTCTGGTAGGAGTTCATTCCGCATCTGCCACGTCTAATTTTAAGAAGGGGGTTAATACATATATATGAATGAAACTCAACAGAAATGATGGTGTAATAAAATGAAATTGTGAATATTATTGCTTACGCACTTCAAATTGTCTTTTAGAGTAGCCCCGCTTATCTTTGGAAGTCGCGTTGTAGATGAACTCGCACACGTAGTATCCACAGTAATCATTCCCTTGTTCCTGCCACAAGCACTTTACGAGAAATAGAGGTCAATCAAACTGATCATGAAGCATTATAAATGGCATTGATGAAAGTAGCTAGAATCAATGGGAGATGCGCGGAAGTAGCTAGCTAGTAGTACTTATTTTCGGGTATGTATATTGCAGCTCCCTCGGCAGTCCCGGAGCTTCTGCGGTGAACTTTTTCCAAACCCTACAAGAGAAAGAAAATAATTATTACTTGAGATATCACGAAATGAACAAAAAGTTGCCGATATGGTGCGATAATGATCGATTGAACTTACTTGTTGAGAATTTTAGTCATGTCCGCATATGTCTCGGGATCTTTTCATCTCGAGTCTAAGACGATTACTAGTCCTTGCTCAAGCTTAATCTCCAGGAGAATATAGTGGAAGCTGTGCACGCATAGATAACTCATCAATTAATTACATTACTATAACCTCGAGTAATAAGGGAAACCGAATATGCACAAGACAGTAACACTCACTTGAAGTTGTAAGGAAAGAGTATTTTATCTTTGTTTTTATTTATTACCAACGATTTGAGCAAGTTGGCCTCGGCTTCTTTGGCATTCTTTTTAACCGTAAATTCATCTATGAGATTTGTGTTAATGAACCCAATATCATAGATTTCTTCTTTTCTGTACTCGACGATCTTCAATCTGCATAATATAGTGAGGATAATTATAAATACATGCAATGAAAGAGCTGAGCTATATATAGAGACTTAATGACAGAAGTAGTACTTATAGACAGTAGCAAGTGACCGTTAATTTATCAAGGTCCTTTTGATTGTAAAACTGGAAGAACTCCTCAAATGGAATAGACAACAGATCAATTCCAACGAGGTCGAGCTCCTCTTTAACTCTCAGCATCAAAGTATTCGTCCCCCAGACTCTCTACAGGTTTTCATGTACCAATCATGCAATCTTCGCATCATCGTCGATAGAGATTTTTCATCTTTGATGAGAGGCTTCCCGTAATGGTATTTGTGTTCGTCCACCTCCAAGAAATCATAATGCATATCGTCGGGCAGGTAATCTCCAAGATTGGTATAACCAGGCACCATCCTCTGATCATTAGCGACAATATCGCTAGACACCTTGAGCAGGGGGCATGATTGGTTCACTTGTTCGCCGAGCTAGGCAATTTTTTTCCCAGCTCGTCATTCTGCTAACCTTCGACCAATGATAGTACTTCCCGACTGCTCCGCTTCGATATATACCTTTTCAGTAATGCGCTCATAGTTTGTTTTCGGCGGAGACTTTGGTGGTTTCCTCAGGGCATCGATAGTGCGCTTTGATTTCACCGGATCTATCTTTTCCTCCGGAGGTGGATGTTTCTTGGCTTTCACCCCATCAAAGAAGTCCTTCACTTCGGTTTCCACGATCTTCGCGGTTTCCTCCGCAGTCCTCTTGTATGTTAACTTCTCCAGAGGCTTGAGAGATGGACCGAATCTGTATTGCCTCCCGCCTCTGGATGTACTGCTAAACGCCGGAGCAGACGGAGCGGCTGCGGCTGTCTTCTTTTGTTGCTTACGAGGCGGAGGAGAAGGACTACGACGCGCCGGAGCAGCCGGAGCGGCGGTGGGTCTCTTCCGCCCTTGCTGGCGAGGCGGAGAAGAAGGAGGCTGCTGGCTGCTCGGGCGCCCCGCCGCAGGCCAAGAAGGAGGTGGAGTGCCGCCACGCGCCGGAGAAGGAGGCTAATTGCCCTGATCACTCGTCGAAGGAGGAGGCGGAGGAGGAGGCGGAGTGCCCTGACTCGCCGGAGGAGGAGGAGGAGGCGGAGGGGTCCAGTTCGGAAGGTTGATGAGCTCCTTCCGCCATAGGCATGGAGTCTTCAGAGAAGAACCCAGTCGAGTCTCCCCTTCACCCGTAGGGTGGTCAAGCTCGAGGTCCTCAAATCCGTCCATTATTTCATCCACCATCACCCTACCATATCCTTCTGGAATCGGCCGGCAGTGATAGGTTGCGCCAGGTTCAGGAGGTGCAACAGAGCCAAAAACCGCCCTGACTTTCAATTTCATCCATTGCGTCATAAGGTGGCAATGTTGAGACTCCGTGTTAGCATCCACGGGGTAGCTAGCAGGAGCCGTGAAGACAGGCTCCAGCTGAAGCAGCTCGGTGGAAGCCATGCTGCTTCTCTGCTGAGATGGCGGGGTAGCTTCGGGGAAGCTTCGGCAGGTCGTTTGCTGCGATCTGCTTCTCGTTCCTCTATCGCTTGTACCCTTGCGTGCAGCACCTGCAATTGGGTATGCTCCACTTTCTTCCTCCTCTCCTGGCATTTGTAACCGCCTCCGTCCAGAAACCCAACCTTCCACGGAACGGAGCCTGGCGTGCCTCGTGTCCGTCCAGGGTGCTCAGGATTCCCGAAGGCCATTGTGAGCTCGTCGTTCTCTCTGTCTGGAATGAACGTCCCTTGCTGCGCTGCGTCGATATACTCCTGAAGCCTCGTGACGGGTATTCTCAGTTGCTCGTTCATCCAAACGCACTTCCCTAATACAGGGTCCAAGGTTCCGCCAACCCCGAAGAACCAAGTCCGGCAACGGTCTGGCCAGTTCAATGTCTCTGGTTCGACCCCTTTATCAACAAGGTCATTCTCAGCCTCGGCCCACAACGGCCGGGCTTTGAGGTAGTGCTACCTCTTGAGCACTGCGTTGGTTTTCCCTTGCAAAGGAAAGGGTGATGCAACAAAGTAGCGTAAGTATTTCCCTCAGTTTTGAGAACCAAGGTATCAATCCAGTAGGAGGCCACGCACGAGTCCCTCGCACCTACACAAACAAATAAATCCTCGCAACCAACGGATAAGGGGTTGTCAATCCCTACACGGTCACTTACGAGAGTGAGATCTGATAGATATGATAAGATAATATTTTTGGTATTTTTATGATAAAGATGCAAAGTAAAATCAAAGGCAATAAAAATAGTTAAGTGTTGGAAGATTAATATGATGGAAAATAGACCCGGGGCCATAGGTTTCACTAGTGGCTTCTCTCAAGAGCATAAGTATTTACGGTGGGTGAACAAATTACTGTTGAGCAATTGACAGAATTGAGCATAGTTATGAGAATATCTAGGTATGATCATGTATATAGGCATCACGTCCGAGACAAGTAGACCGACTCCTGCCTGCATCTACTACTATTACTCCACACATCGACCACTATCCAGCATGCATCTAGAGTATTAAGTTCATAAGAACAGAGTAACGCTTTAAGCAAGATGACATGGTGTAGAGGCACTAGTAGAAAAAGGGCCTATTGTCCCGGTTGGTAAGGGCCTTTTGTCCCGGTTTTTGAACCGGGACTAAAGGGTCGTTACTAATGCCCTAACCCTTTAGTCCCGGTTCTTACACGAACTGGGACAGATGGGCCTCCACTTGGCTGGTGCGGCTAGCCAAGGCAGGAGGGCCTTTGGTCCCGGTTGGTGGCACTAACCGGGACCAATAGGCATCCACGCGTCAGCATTTCAGGGGCTGGGGTTTTTGTTTTTTTAAGGGGGGGGGGTTGGGGGTTTTGGGGGGTTAATTTAGGTGTTTCATATATTGTGTTAGCTAGCTAATTAATAGAGAGAAGTGTCCTCTCTTATCTCCGTGCTTGGTCGACGCTACGTACTATATACGTATAGAGAGGACTAGACACACTAGCTAGTAAGAAAATGAAGGAAACAGAAGATCGTCATGAACATATGCATATAGAGAGAAGTGATATCGACCACCTCTCCTTCTCCGAGAGATTGGTCGAACAACAAGTTCTCGTATATCTATCCGACACTACTGGCTACATATATACAATAATTATCTCTTACAATATAATCTCCTAATTACATACGAAGTCAAGGTCCACATGGTATTCTCCGTCTTCAGCGATCACGTGGTCAAGGAAGAATGCCACCAATTCCTCTTGAATTGCTCGCATACGATCTGGTGCTAGGAGTTCATCCCGCTTCCGAAACATCTAATTTGAAGAAGGGGGTCAATACATATATATATGAATAAATGAAACTCAACACAAATGATGGTAATAAAATAAAATTGTAATATTATTGCTTACACACTTCATATTGTTCGCAAACGTAGTATCCACAGTAATTATTCCCGGGTTCCTGCCACAACCACTTTACAAGAAATAGAGGTCAATCAAACTGATAAGCAAGCATGCTAAATGGTATTGATGAAACTAGCGCTTGAATCACTAGGAGATGCATGGAACATGCTACTATAGTACTTACTTTCGGGTGTTTAAATTCCAGCTTCTTCGGCAGTCCCGGACCTTTTTTGGTGAATTTTCTCCAAACCCTGCCAGACAAAGAAAACAATTACTTGATATCAGGAAATGAACAAAGTTGCTGATATGGTGGATAATGATCGATTTAACTTACTTCTCGAGCATTTGAGTCATGTCCGCATAGTCCTGGGGATCTTTTCGTCTCGAGTCTAAGACGGTTACTACTCCCTGCTCAAGCTTAATCTCTAGGAGAATATAGTGGAAGCTGCGCACGCATGCATAAGTCATCAATTACATTACTATAACCTGGACTAATAAGGGAAACCGAATATGCACAAGACAGTAACACTCACTTGAAGTTGTAAGGAAAGAGTATTATATCTTTGTTTTCATTTATTACCAACGATCGTAGCAAGTTGGCCTCGGTATTTTCGGCATGATATTTAACCTTAGTTGCATCTATGAGATTTGTGTTAATGAACCCAATATCACCGATTTGTCTTTTCTTTAATTCGGCGATATTCAATCTGCATAATATAGTGAGGATAATTATAAATACATGCAATGAAAGAGCTGACCTATATAGAGAGACTTAATGACAGAAATAGTACTACTTACAGACAGTAGCAAGTGACCGTTGATTTATCGAGGGCCTTTTGATTAAAAAACTGGAAGAAGTCCTCAAATGGAACATTCAACAGTTCAATTCCAACGAGGTCATGCTCCGGTTTAACTCTCAGCGTCAAAGTATCCCTCCCCCCAGACTCTCTGCAGGTTTTCATGTACCAATCATGCAATCTTCGCATCATCATTGTTAGAGATCTTTCATCTTTGACGAGAGGCTTCCCGTAATGGTATTTGTGTTCGTCCACCTCCAAGATATCATAATGTACATCGTCGGGCAGGTAATCTCCAAGATTGCTATAACCGGGCACCATCCTCGGATCATTAGCGACGATGTCGCTAGACACCTTGAGCGGGGGGCACGATTGGTTCGCTTGTTCGCCGAGGAGGAGGCGGAGTGCACTTACTCGCCGGAGGCATCCAGTTCGGAAGGTTGATGAGCTCCTTCCGTCATAGGCATGGAGTCTTCAGAGCAGAACCCAACCGAGTCTCCCCTTCACCGGTAGGGTGGTCAAGCCGGAGGTCCTCAAATCCCTCCGTTATTTCATCCACCATCACCCTAGCATATCCTTCTGGAATCGGCCGGCAGTGGTAGGTTGCGCCGGGTTCAGGAGGTAAAACAGAGCCAACAGCCGCCTTGACTTTGAAGTTCTGCCATTGCGTCATAGGTGGCAATGTTGAGACTCCGTGATAGCATCCACGGGGTAGCTAGCAGGAGCCGTCAAGACATGCTCCGGCTGAAGCAGCTCGGTGGAAGCCACGCTGCTTCTCCGCTGAGATGGCGGGGTAGCTTCGGGGGTAGTTTCGGCATGTCGATTGGCGTCTCGTTCCTCTAGCACTTGAACCCTTTCGTGCAGCTTCTGAATTTGGGTCTGCTCCACTTTTTTCCTCCTCCCCTGGCTTTTGTAACCGCCTGCGTCCGAAAAACCAGCCTTCCACGAAACGGAGCCTGGCGTGCCTCGTGTCCGTCCAGGGTGCTCAGGATTCCCGAGGGCCATTATGAGCTCGTCGTTCTCTCTGTCCGGAACGAACGTCCCTTGCTGCGCTGCATCGATATAGTGCTGAAGCCTCTTGACTGGTATTCTCAAAAGCTCGTCCGTCCAAACGCACCTCCCTGATACAGGGTCCAATTTTCCGCCAGCCCCGAAGAACCAAGTCCGGCAACGGTCTGGCCAGTTCATTGTCTCTGGTTCGATTCCTTTATCAAGCAGATCATTCTCAGCCTTGGCCCACTTAGGCCGGGCTTTGAGGTAGCCACCTGACCCCGTGCGATGGTGAAGCTTCTTCTTCGCAGCATTCTTCTTGTTTATCGCTGACATCTTCTTACTCTTTTCCGATGACTTGTGGGCCAAAAATGCGGGCCAGTGATCTCTGATCTTCTCATACCGGCCGATGAATTCTGGTGTCTCTTCTTTGTCGACAAACGTCTTCAGCTCATTCTTCCAGCTCCTGAATAGGTCTGCCATCTTCTTAAGAGCATGAGACTTGATTAATTGCTCTTTAACTGGCTTCTCCGGATCCTCCTCTGGCGGTAGGGTGAAATTTGCCTTCAGCTCAGTCCAAAGATCATCTTTCTGCATATCATTGACATAAGACACCTCAGGGTCTTCCTTCTTAGGCTTATACCATTGGTGGATGCTGATCGGGAACTTGTCCCTAATAAGAACCCCGCACTGAGCAGCAAATGCTACCTTTGTCCGGATGGGTTCAATCGGTTGGCCGTCGCGCGCGATTGCTGTGATCTCAAACCTTTCATCCGAGCGCAACTTTCTCTTCAGGCCTCGTCTCTTTACCGAAGTTGTGCTCGATCCGGAGGGCTAGAAAAAATAAGAAAGATGAGAGTTAATTAATATGTGTACATACTAAAACAATGAATGCATCAATTAGCTAGTCAGCACAGGCTTAACTAATATATTTACCTGGCCGGACTCTGTTCGGTCACCGGAGCCGTCACCACGGGCTCCTTCTTGCACCAGCATTGGGTCATCGGAGCCGTCACCATGGGCTCCTTCTTGCACCAGCATTGGGTCACCGGAGCCATCATAATCATGTCTTTCCTCCTCCACTCTTCGATCACCGTAGCCTGCTTCTTCAACCTGTTTTTCCAGACCATCATTGTCGTTAAGATACGACAAGATATCACCTCCGGCTAAGATTATGTCCCCCAACACCTCTTCTGCTTCCTCGTCTCGTCCGTGCTCCATTGTTTCTGCAAATATTACAACATGGCAATTATTACACAAACATGACAGCAGGTGGATATATTAGTGCAAACGTAGACCTAGTTTATTCCGGGTTTGGGGTGGCCTCGGCAGCGCTTCAAGGGTAGGGGCGCGGTGGGAGGGGGTAGGAGACCGACATCGTTTTTTTCTAGGGTTTGGGTGTCCTCGAGAGTTTTGGTCGAGCGAGAGGGCCGGGGGGTGCTCCCGTGGTATAAGTTATCACGGTCGAAGTTATCCGGGAGGGGGTTATATCGACAACGACGACATACATACATGGGAAAATAATGTTATTGGGGAGGGGGTAGGTCGACCCCCCCCCTCCTGTTGAAGTTATCGGGACACGGGGTATATCGACAACGACATATCCGATAAAAAATAAGAAGACGAAGAAGAAATAAAAAGAGGAGAAGAAGATATTAATAGAGGAGAAGATTGAAGAAAAAAAGAAGAAATAAAAAGAGGAGAAGAAGAAAGGTATAGAGGAGAAGATCGAAGAAAAAAAGAAGAAAAAAAGAGGAGAAGAAGAAAGGAATAGAGGAGAAGAAGAAAAAATAGATATTTCTATTCTTTCTTCTTCTCCTCTATTCCTTTCTTCTTCTCCTCTTCTTTTTCTTCTTTTTTCCTCTTCTTTTTTATTTCTCCTCTTCTTCCTCTCCTCTTCTTCTCCTTTCTTCCTCTTCTTATTTTCGTTTTTCCTCCCCTTCTTTTTCTTCTTCTTCCTTTCGTAGCTACATATATAAAACTTCTCTAAAAAGTAACTTTTGCATATATAAAACTTTTCCATGGATCATCATTTCTCATATATATCCATCTATAGCCACATACATATATAAATGAAAAAAAATGCTATGAACAAAAATGCATATATACTTGGTAAATATTCTATGAACATCGTTTCTCATATATATCAATGCATACATCCATGGATCATCATTGCTCATATATCCATAGTCATATATAAAAACTTTCTGTATATGAACAAAAAACTTTCTATGAACAAAAAAACATTTTTGAAATATTTAGCACATTCTAAATTTTCCTAACTCTTTTACAACCACAAAAATTAACATCATTAACTCTTTTACAACCACAAAAATTAACATCATTAACTCTTTTACAACCACAAAAATCTAACCATCATTTTTGACATTTTTGACATATTTATCACATTCTAAATTTTCCTAACTTTGATGTATTTTTTACAAACTTTTCTAAAAATCTAACTTTTGCATATATGTATTTTTAAAACATCATTAAAATTGAAAAAAGACATAGATACATATGAAAAACATGTAAAAAATACATACATACATATATGAACATACATAAAAAAATACATATATCTAAAAATACATCGGGCGAGGGCGCGGTGACGACGACGGGCGCGGGCGACGGCGACGGGCTCGGCGACGGCGAGGGCGCGGGCGACGGC
>NC_057814.1:521418903-521431325 GCF_018294505.1 Triticum aestivum | reverse complement strand
GGGGCATTGGTCCCGGTTGGTGCCACCAACCGGGACCAAAGGTGTGCATTGGTCCCGGTTCATGGCACCAACCGGGACCAATGTCCTGCGCCTGCCAAAGCCGCGGTGCGGTGGGATGTTTAGTCCCACCTCGCTAGCCGAGGAGCGGCAGGACTTGTTTATCAGCCCTGCTCCGCCATCTCCATTGAACTCCTCTGAACTACAGGCCTCTGGACCTAATCTTGCACTGCTATGCCTGTGGGCCTGCTGGGCCTTCTGCGGGCCTGAATCCTGGCCCATGGATGGGCTTCTAGTCGTATTTAGGCCGTTGTGGCCCAGTAGGTGGCATTTTTTATTTTTTCCCAGTTTTTTTGTTTTCTTTTTTTGCTTTATTTATTTTATTTTGTTTCTACTTACAACAAAATACTTATTTATTTTATTTTATTTTGTTTCTAATTACTTATTTATTTTACTTTATGATAATTCTTTTTGCTATTAAAGTTTCTATCAAAAAAAGTTCTTTATGAAAATCCATTTTTCTTTTAATGATTTTGAACAGAAAATACTTCGATAATTTTAGTTGCATCCATTTTATATGATTTTAGTTTCAATAATACTAGAGGTTTGTTATAATGTTTTGAACAGAAAATACTTTGTTAATTTTAGTTTAATAAATTTTTATTAAAGTTTATTTTATTTTGTTTCTACTTATATATTTTAATAAAGTTTATATTATTTTGTTTCTAATTACTTATTTATTTTATTTGTTATTTTTCATGCACCATTTTTCATGCATTTACTAATTATTTTGAGCTATAAGACCCTAAAATTTTAAAGCATTTCAAATGAACTCTGAACAGGTTGAAAGTTGGCATGGTATCATCATTTCATCCACATAGCATGTGCAAGAAAGTTGAGAGGGTTACGGCAAAAACTAGATGCACTTCGTGTACAAAACGGACAATGGTATCATACTTGTCTGTTACAAAGTTGGCATGGTATCATCATAATAGTTGTGGGAGAAAGTCTTCACTTTTTCTTCGCTTGTGTCATTTGCTTATTGCGCCGTAACCATGGATAATCTTCATCGTTTATCAGGATGCTTGGGTCAGCCTTGACTTTGAAGGGAGGAATTTCATGAAACTTTTCATAATCTTCAGACATGTCTGTCTTGACCTCCACTCCCACAATGTCCCTTTTTCCTGAAAGAACTATGTGGCGCTTTGGCTCATCGTATGATGTATTCGCTTCCTTATCTTTTCTTTTTCTCGGTCTGGTAGACATGTCCTTCACATAGATAACCTGTGCCACATCATTGGCTAGGACGAACGGTTCGTCAGTGTACCCAAGATTGTTCAGATCCACTGTTGTCATTCCGTACTGTGGGTCTACCTGTACCCCGCCTCCTGACAGATTGACCCATTTGCACTTAAACAAAGGGACGTTAAAATCATGTCCGTAGTCAAGTTCCCATATGTCCTTTATGTAACCATAATATGTGTCCTTTCCCCTATCGGTTGCTGCATCAAAGCGGACACCGCTGGTTTGGTTGGTGCTCTTTTGATCTTGGGCGATTGTGTAAAATGTATTCCCATTTATCTCGTGTCCTTTGTAAGTCAATACAGTCGAAGATGGTCCCCTGGACAACGAGTACAACTCATCACAAACAGTGGTGTCACCTTTGAGACGTGTTTCCAACCAACTACTGAAAGTCTTGATGTGTTCACATGTAATCCAGTCGTCACACTGCTCCGGGTGTTTGGAGCGCAGACTGTTCTTGTGTTCATCGACATACGGGGTCACCAAGGTAGAGTTCTGTAGAACTGTGTAGTGTGCTTGAGACCAAGAATGCCCGTCCCTGCATATTATTGAGTCCGCTCCTAGCGTGCCTTTTCCAGTCAGTCTCCCCTCATACCGCTATTTAGGGAGACCTATCTTCTTAAGGCCAGGAATGAAGTCAACACAAAACCCAATGACATCCTCTATTTGATGGCCCATGGAGATGCTTCCTTCTGGCCTAGCGCGGTTACGGACATATTTCTTTACGACTCCCATGAACCTCTCAAAGGGGAACATATTGTGTAGAAATACAGGCCCCAGAATGACAATCTCGTCGACTAGATGAACTAGGACGTGCGTCATGATATTGAAGAAGGATGGTGGGAACACCAGCTCGAAACTGACAAGACATTGCGCCACATCACTCCTTAGCCTTGGTATGATTTCTGGATCGATCACCTTCTGAGAGATTGCATTGAGGAATGCACATAGCTTCACAATGGCTAATTGGACGTTTTCCGGTAGAAGCCCCCTCAATGCAACCGGAAGCAGTTGCGTCATAATCACGTGGCAGTCATGAGACTTTAGGTTCTGGAACTTTTTCTCTGGCATATTTATTATTCCCTTTATATTCGACGAGAAGCCAGTCAGGATCTTCATACTGAGCAGGCATTCAAAGAAGATTTCTTTCTCTTCTTTCGTAAGAGCGTAGCTGGCAGGACCTTGATACTGCTTCGGAGGCATGCCGTCTTTTTCGTGTAAACGTTGCAGGTGCTCCCGTGCCTCAGGTGTATCTTTTGTCTTCCCATACATGCCCAAGAAGCCTAGCAGGTTCACGCAAAGGTTCTTCGTCACGTGCATCACGTCGATTGAAGAGCGGACCTCTAGGTCTTTCTAGTAGGGTAGGTCCCAAAATATAGATTTCTTCTTCCACATGGGTGCGTGTCCCTCAGCGTCATTCGGAACAGCTAGTCCGCCGGGACCCTTTCCAAAGATTACGTGTAAATCATTGACCATAGCAAGTACGTGATCACCGGTACGCATGGCGGGCTTCTTCCGGTGATCTGCCTCGCCTTTGAAATGCTTGCCTTTATTTCGACATTGATGGTTGGTCGGAAGAAATCGACGATGGCCCAGGTACACATTCTTCCTGCATTTGTCTAGGTATATACTTTCAGTGTTATCTAAACATTGCGTGCATGCGTGGTATCCCTTGTTTGCCTGTCCTGAAAGGTTACTGAGAGCGGGCCAATCGTTGATGGTTACAAACAGCAACGCGTGCAGGTTAAATTCCTCCTGTTTGTGCTCATCTCAGGTACGTACACCTTTCCATTCCACAGCTGTAAAAGTTCTTCAACTAATGGCCTTAGGTACACATCAATGTCGTTGTCGGGTTGCTTAGGGCCTTGGATGAGAACTGGCATCATAATGAACTTCCGCTTCATGCACATCCAAGGAGGAAGGTTATACATACATAGAGTCACGGGCCAGGTGCTGTGATTGCTTCTCTGCCCCCCGAAAGGATTAATGCCATCCGCGCTTAAACCAAACCATACGTTCCTTGGGTCAGCTGCAAGCTCATCCCAGTACTTTCTCTCGATTTTTCTCCACTGCGACCCGTCAGCGGGTGCTCTCAACTTCCCGTCTTTCTTACGGTCCTCACTGTGCCATCGCATCAACTTGGCATGCTCTTCGTTTCTGAACAGACGTTTCAACCCTGGTATTATAGGAGCATACCACATCACCTTCGCAGGAACCCTCTTCCTGGGGGGCTCGCCGTCAACATCACCAGGGTCATCTCATCTGATCTTATACCGCAATGCACCGCATACCGGGCATGCGTTCAGATCCTTGTACGCACCGCAGTAGAGGATGCAGTCATTAGGGCATGCATGTATCTTCTACACCTCCAATCCTAGAGGGCATACGACCTTCTTTGCTGCGTATGTACTGTCGGGCAATTCGTTATCCTTTCGAAGCTTCTTCTTCAATATTTTCAATAGCTTCTCAAATCCTTTGTCAGGCACAGCATTCTCTGCCTTCCACTGCAGCAATTCCAGTATGGTACCGAGCTTTGTGTTGCCATCTTCGCAATTGGGGTACAACCCTGTTTTGTGATCCTCTAACATGCGATCGAACTTCAGCTTCTCCTTTTGACTTTCGCATTGCGTCCTTGCATCGACAATGACCCGGCGGAGATCATCATCATCGGGCACTGGTTCCTCTTGATCTTCAGCAGCTTCCCCCCTTGCAGCATCATTGGGCACATCGTCTGGTTCCTCTTGATCTTCAGCAGCTTCCCCCGTTGCAGCATCACCGTATTCAGGGGGCACATAGTTGTCATCGTCCTCTTCTTCTTCGCCGTCTTCCATCATAACCCCTATTTCTCCGTGCCTCGTCCAAACATTATAGTGTGGCGTGAAACCCTTGTAAAGCAGGTGGGTGTGAAGGATTTTCCGGTCAGAGTAAGACTTCGTATTCCCACATGTAGGGCATGGACAACACATAAAACCATTCTGCTTGTTTGCCTCAGCCACTTCGAGAAAATCATGCACGCCCTTAATGTACTCGGAGGTGTGTCTGTCACCGTACATCCATTGCCGGTTCATCTGCGTGCATTATATATAATTAAGTGTGTCAAAAACCATTACAGAACATCCTGAATAGATAATTAAGTGACCAAATTTATAGAAGTTCATCATCACATTAAAACCAAAGTACATACATAGTTCTCATCTAACAACATATAGCTCTCCAAAGCATCTAATTAATTAAACCATACTTTGAAACTATGTAAAACATTTCAAGGCAAAAACAATTGCGATCATAATCGCAACCAAGGTAACAATTGATCCAACGACGTAATGATACCAAGCCTCGGCATGAATGGCATATTTTCTAATATTTCTAATCTTCAAGCGCATTGCATCCATCTTGATCTTGTGATCATCGACGACATCCGCAACATGCAACTCCAATATCATCTTCTCCTCCTCAATTTTTTTAATTTTTTCCTTCAAGTAATTGTTTTCTTCTTCAACTAAATTTAACCTCTCGACAATAGGGTCGGTTGGAATATCCGGTTCAACCACCTCCTAGATAAATAAAATCTATGTCACGTTGGTCGGCATATTTGTCATAAACAATAAATGAACCAAATAGTTATAAAAAGATAATATATACCACATCTGAATCATAGACAGGACGAGGGCCGACAGGGGCGGATACCAAAACCATCGCACTATGTAATAAGAAGGAATAATAAAAGTAACAAAATTAGACAAGTATCTATCTGAAGTAAGAATTTTTTTTTCTTTCAGAAAGAAGATAAGAACAAGAGGCTCACCACGGTGGTGCTGGCGACGAGATCGGCGCGGGCGATCGACGGCGGTGAAGACGGGGATGGGACGTGACGGACCGCTAAACCTAGACAAATCTCGGGGAAAATGGAGCTCGGAGGTCGAGTTTCGAGAGGAGTAAGATTAACTAGTGTGGCTCAGACATTTCATCGAACACCTCATGTGCATAGGAGGTGAGCTAGAGCACCCAAATGCCCTCCCCTCGCCGGCCAGAAAAAACAGAGCACTATGGAGTGCTCTGCTGTGGCGATGGGGTATATATAGGCAACTCATTTGTCCCGGTTCGTGGTAGAAACCGGGACTAAAGCTCAGCCTTCTGTCCTGGTTCGAGCCACGAACCGGGACCAATGGTTGTGGGCCAGGAGCGAGGACCATTGGTCCCGGTTCGTGCCTAGAACCGGAACAAATGGGTCCATACGAACTGGGACCAATGCCCACGAGGCCCCGGCCGGCCCCCTGGGCTCACGAACTGGGACGAATGCCCCCATGGGTCCCGGTTCATGACTGAACCGGGACTAATGGACTTGCCATGCCCGAACGAAAGCCTTGTTTTCTACTAGTGAGGGATAAACTCATGCAATATGATATGAACCCCATCTTGTTATCCTCGATGGCAACAATACTATACGTGCCTTGCTGCCCCTACTGTCACTTGAAAGGACACCGCAAGATTGAACCCAAAGCTAAGCACTTCTCCCATTGCAAGAAAGATCAATCTAGTAGGCCAAACCAAACTGATAATTCGAAGAGACTTGCAAAGATAACCAATCATACATAAAAGAATTCAGAGAAGATTCAAATATTGTTCATAGATAAACTTGATCATAAACCCACAATTCATCGGTCTCAACAAACACACCGCAAAAGAAGATTACATCGAATAGATCTCCACAAGAGAGGGGGAGAACATTGTATTGAGATCCAAAAAGAGAAAAGAAGCCATCTAGCTAATAACTATGGACCCGAAGGTCTGACCTAAACTACTCACACATCATCGGAGAGGCTATGGTGTTGACGTAGAAGCCCTCCGTGATCGATGCCCCCTCCGGGGGAGCTCCGAAACAGGCCTCAAGATGGGATCTCACGGGTACAGAAGGTTGTGGCGGTGGAATTAGGTTTTTGGCTCCATATCTGGTAGTTTGGGGGTACGTAGGTATATATAGGAGGAAGGAGTACGTCGGTGAAGCAACAGGGGGCCCACGAGGGTGGAGGGCGCGCCCAGGGGGTAGGCACGCCCCCCTACCTCGTGGCTTCCTGGTTGATGTCTTGACGTAGGGTCCAAGTCCTCTGGATCACGTTCGTTCCGAAAATCACGTTCCCGAAGGTTTCATTCCGTTGGGACTCCGTTTGATATTCTTTTTCTGCGTAACTCTGAAATAGGCAAAAAACAACAATTCTGTGCTGGGCCTCCGGTTAGGTTAGTCCCAAAAATAATATAAAAGTGTATAATAAAGTCCAATAATGTCCAAAATAGAATATAATATAGCATGGAACAATCAAAAATTATAGATACGTTGGAGACGTATCAAGCATCCCCAAGCTTAAGTCCTGCTCCTCCTCCAGTAGGTAAATGATAAAAACAGAATTTTTGATGTGGAATGCTACTTGGCATAATTTCAATGTAATTCTTATTAATTGTGGTATGAATATTCAGATCCGAAAGATTCAAGATAAAAGTTCAATATTGACATAAAAATAATAATACTTCAAGCATACTAACTAAGCAATTATGTTTTCTCAAAATAACATGGCCAAAGAAAGTTTATCCCTACAAAATTGTATAGTTTAGACTTGCTCCATTTTTGTCACACAAGAATGCTCTCATCATGCACAACCCCGATGACAAGACAAGCAATTGTTTCATACATTAGTAATCTCAAACCTTTTCAACTTTCACGCAATACATGAGCGTGAGCCATGGATATAGCACTATGGGTGGAATAGAATATAATGATGGGGGTTATGTGGAGAAGACAAAAAGGGAGAAAGTATCACATCAACGAGGCTAATCAATGAGCTATGGAGATGCCCATCGGTTGATGTCAATGCAAGGAGTAGGGATTGCCATGCAACGGATGCACTAGAGCTATAAATATATGAAAGCTCAACAAAAGAAACTATGTGGGTGTGCATCCAACTTGCTTGCTCACGAAGACCTAGGGCACTTGAGGAGGCCCATTGTTGGAATATACAAGCCATGTTCTATAATGAAAAATTCCCACTAGTATATGAAAGTGACAAAACAGGAGACTCTCTATCATGAAGATCATGGTGCTACTTTGAAGCACAAGTGTGGAAAAAGGATAGTAGCATTGTCCCTTTTTTTTGGGGCCTTCCTTTTTTTTATTTGGCCTTTCTCTTTTTTTTATTGGGACAATGCTCTATTAATGATGATCATCACACTTCTATTTATTTACAACTCAAAGATTACAACTCGATACTAGAACAAAATATGACTCTATATGAGTGCCTCCGGCAGTGTACCGGGATGGACAATGAATCAAGAGTGACATGTATGAAAATTATGGATGGTGGCTTTGCCACAAATACGATGTCAACTACATGATCATGCAAGGCAATACGACAATGATGAAGCATGTCATAATAAACGGAATGGTGGAAAGTTGCATGGCAATATATCTCAGAATGGCTATGGAAATGCCATAATAGGTAGGTATGGTGGCTGTTTTGAGGAAGATATAAGGAGGTTATGTGTGAAAGAGCGTATCATATCACGGGTTTGGATGCACCGGCGAAGTTTGCACCAACTCTCAAAGATATAAGTGAAGCACTAGAGCAAAAACTATATAGCTCAAAAGATATAAGTGAAGCACATAGAGTATTCTATTAATTTCCGAATCATGTGTGTCTCTCTCAAAAGGTGTGTACAGCAAAGATGATTGTGGTAAATTAAAAAGCAAAGACTCAAATCATACAAGACGCTCCAAGCAAAACACATATCATGTGGTGAATAAAAATATAGTTCCAAGTAAAGTTACCGATGGAAGTAGACGAAAGAGGGGATGCCTTCCGGGGCATCCCCAAGCTTTGGCTTTTAGGTGTCCTTAGATTATATTTGGGTGCCATGGGAATCCCCAAGCTTAGGCTCTTGCCACTCCTTGTTCCCTAATCCATCAAATCTTTTACCCAAAACTTGAAAACTTGACAGCACAAAACTTAACAGAAAATCTCGTGAGCTTCGTTAGGGAAAGAAAATAAAAGACCACTTCAAGGTACTCTAATGAACTCATTCTTTATTTATATTGGTGTTAAACCTACTGTATTCTGACTTCTCTATGGTTTATAAACTCTTTGACTAGCCATAGATTCATGAAAATAAGCAAACAACACACGAAAAACAGAATCTGTCAAAAACAGAACAGTCTGTAGTAATCTGTAACTAACGCAAACTTCTGGAACTCCAAAAATTCAGCCAACATAGGAAGACCTATAATTTTTTTATTGATCAGCAGCAATTGGAATCAATATTTTATCACGTTCTGGTGATTTTTAACAATTGTTTTCGTGAACAGAAAGTTTCTAGAATTTACAGCAAGATCAAATAACTATCATCCAAGAAGATCCTATAGGTTTAACTTGGCACGAACACTAATTAAAACATAAAAACGAATCTAACCAGAGGCTAGAACAAAGATTTATTCCTAAACAGAAGCAAAAAGCAAAAAAACTAAAAATAACATTGCTTTGCCTCCCAACAAGCGCTATCATTTAACGCCCCTAGCTAGGCATTGAGATTTCAATGATGCTCACAAGAAAGACAAGAATTGAGGCACAAAGAGAGCATCATAAAACACGTGACAAACACATCTAAGTCTAACATACTTCCTATGCATAGGCATCTTATAGGCAAACAAATTATCAAGGCAAGCAAAAACTAGCATATGCAAGGAAGCGGAAAGAAACAATAGCAATCTCAACATAACGAGAGGTAATTTAGTAACATGAAAATTTCTACAACCATATTTTCCTCTCTCATAATAATTACATGTAGTATCATAAGAAAATTCAACAATATAGCTATCATATAAAATATTTTCAACATGATCCACATGCATGCAAAGTTGACACTCTTCCGAAATAGTGGGATTAACATTAACTAAAGTCATGACCTCTCCAAACCCACTTTTATCAAAAATTTCATAAGATTGAATATTCTCCAAATATGTGGGATCTAAAGTTGACACTCTTCCAAACCCACTTTCAATATTATTGCAAACAATATTATCAATCTCATATTCATCATGGGGATTAAATAAATTTTCAATATCATAAGAAAAATCACCCCAATCATGATCATTGCAACAAATAGTGGACATAGCAAAACTAGCATCCCCAAGCGTAGGGTTTTGCATATTATTAGCACAATTGACGTCAAAGTAGCGTAAGTATTTCCCTCAGTTTTGAGAACCTCTTGCTACCTCTTGCTAGGGTTTTGCATATTATTAGCACAAATCCTTCTTGCTACCTCTTGAGCAGTGCGTTGGTTTTCCCTTGAAGAGGAAAGGGTGATGCAGCAAAGTAGCGTAAGTATTTCCCTCAGTTTTGAGAACCAAGGTATCAATCCAGTAGGAGGCCACGCACGAGTCCCTCGCACCTACACAAACAAATAAATCCTCGCAACCAACGCGATAAGGGGTTGTCAATCCCTACACAGTCACTTACGAGAGTGAGATCTGATAGATATGATAAGATAATATTTTTGGTATTTTTATGATAAAGATGCAAAGTAAAATAAAAGGCAATAAAAATAGCTAAGTGTTGGAAGATTAATATGATGGAAAATAGACCCGGGGGCCATAGGTTTCACTAGTGGCTTCTCTCAAGAGCATAAGTATTTACGGTGGGTGAACAAATTACTGTTTAGCAATTGAAAAAATTGAGCATAGTTATGAGAATATCTAGGTATGATCATGTATATAGGCATCACGTCCGAGACAAGTAGACCGACTCCTGCTTGCATCTACTACTATTACTCCACACAACGACTGTTATCCAGCATGCATCTAGAGTATTAAGTTCATAAGAACAGAGTAACACTTTAAGCAAGATGACATGATGTAGAGGGATAAACTCATGCAATATGATATAAACCCCATCTTGTTATCCTCGATGGCAACAATACTATATGTGCCTTGCTGCCCCTACTGTCACTGGGAAAGGACACCGCAAGATTGAACCCAAAGCTAAGCACTTCTCCCATTGCAAGAAAGATCAATCTAGTGGGCCAAACCAAACTGATAATTCGAAGAGACTTGCAAAGATAACCAATCATAGATAAAAGAATTCAGAGAAGATTCAAATATTGTTCATAGATAAACTTGATCATAAACCCACAATTCATCGGTCTCAACAAACACACCACAAAAGAAGATTAGATCGAATAGATCTCCACAAGAGAGGGGGAGAACATTGTATTGAGATCCAAAAAGAGAGAAGAAGCCATCTAGCTAATAACTATGGACCCGAAGGTCTGAGGTAAACTACTCACACATCACCGGAGAGGCTATGGTGTTGATGTAGAAGCCCTCCATGATCGATGCCCCCTCCGGTGGAGCTCCGGAATAGGCCCCAAGATGGGATCTCATGGGTACAGAAGGTTACGGCAGTGGAATTAGGTTTTTGGCTCCGTATCTGGTAGTTTGGGGGTACATAGGTATATATAGGAGGAAGGAGTACGTCGGTGGAGCAACAGGGGGCCCACGAGGGTGGAGGGCGCGCCCCCTACCTCGTGGCTTCCTGATTGATGTCTTGACGTAGGGTCCAAGTCCTCTGGATCACGTTCGTTCCGAAAATCACGTTCCCGAAGGTTTCATTCCGTTTGTACTCCATTTGATATTCTTTTTCTGCGAAACTCTGAAATAGGCAAAAAGCAGCAATTCTGGGCTAGGCCTTTGGTTAATAGGTTAGTCCCAAAAATAATATAAAAGTGTAATAATAAAGCCCAGTAATGTCCAAAACAGAATATAATATAGCATGGAACAATCAGAAATTATAGATACGTTGGAGACGTATCAGGTAGCCACCTGACCTTGTGCGATGGTGAAGCTTCTTCTTCGCAGCATTTTTCTTGTTTGTCGCTGGCATCTTCTTACTCTTGTCCGATGTCTTGTGGGCCAGAAATGCGGGCCAGTGATCTCTGATCTTCTCATACCGGCCGATGAATTCTGGTGTCTTTTCTTTGTCGACAAACGATGTTTTAGCTCATTCTTCCAGCTTCTGAATAGTTCTGCCATCTTCTTAAGAGCATGAGACTTGATCAATTGCTCTTTAACTTGCTTCTCCGGATCCTCCTCTGGCGGTAGGGTGAAATTTGCCTTCAGCGCGGTCCAAAGATCATCTTTCTGCATATCGTCGACATAAGACACCTTAGGGTCTTCCTTCTTAGGCTTAAACCATTGGTGGATGCTGATTGGGATCTTGTCCCTAACAACAACCCCGCACGGAGCAGCAAATGCTTCCTTTGTCCAGATGGGTTCGATCGGCATGCCATCGCGCGCGATTGCTGTGATCTCAAACCTTTCTCCGAGCGCAACTTTTTCTTCGGGCCTCGTCTCTTTACCAAAGTTGTGCTCGATCCGGAGGGCTAGAAAAAAGAAGAAAGACAAGAGTTAATTAATATGTGTACATACCAAAACAATGAATGCATCAATTAGCTAGTGAGCATAGGCTTAACTAATATATATACCTAGCCGGACTCAGTTCGGTCACCGGAGCCATCATGACGGTCTCCTGCTTGCACCGGCATTGGGTCACCGGAGCCATCATAATCATGTCGTTCCTCCTCCATTGTTCGATCACCGTAGCCTGCTTCTTCACCCAGTCCTTCCAGACCATCGGTGTCGTGGAGAAACGACAAGACGGCATCACTTCCGGCTGCGATTATGTCCCCCAACACCGCTTTCTGCCCGTGTCGCGGGCATAAGTTTAGTCCCCACCTCGGTAGTTGAGAGGGCTCGAGAGTGGTTTATAAGCGCTGCTGCGCCCACCCTCTCGAGCTCCTCTCAACTGCAGGCTTTCGGGCCTAATCTGTCACTATGTGCTTGTGGGGCTACTAGGCCTCCTGCGGGCCAGAATCCTGGCCCATGGATGGGTTTCTAGTCGTATTCAGGCCTTGTTGGCCCAGTAGGTGGCACTTTTTTAATTTTTTTTGTTTTCTTTGTTGCTTTATTTATTTTATTTTGTTTCTACTTACAACAAAATACTTACTGTTGCTATTTTTATTTATTTTATTAAAGTTTATTTAATTTACTTTATTAAAGTTTATTTTGTTTCTACCTATTTATT
>NC_057814.1:521280522-521418412 GCF_018294505.1 Triticum aestivum | reverse complement strand
AATTTATTTTTTTTCTACTTAATTATTAAAGTTTATTTTGTTTCTTTCTCCTTTTCATGTTTTGAACAGAAAATACTTATAATACTAGAGGTTTATAAAAGCTTTTTAGTTGATTCCTTTTGCTATTAGAGTTTTATAAAAGTTTTTTAGTTGATTTTTTTTGCTATTAAAGAATATTATAGTTTTGTTTTATTTGATCATAACAAAATATTTTAATTGATTATTTTTGAGCTAAATGATGTGGCTTTTTAGTTGACCAGGGTTTCATACGGAAACTCATCTGTTACAAAGAGATTTCATTTTTTAACTTATTTTAACTCCAGACATTTTTGTGTGTTCAAAATGCACCATTCAAAGCCACATCATCTATTTCAACCCTTTCTGACTTCATTTGTTATTTTTCATGCATTTACTTTTTTTTTAGCTATAAGAACCTGAAATTCAAAAGCATTTCAAATGAACTCTAAAAAGGTTGAAAATTGGCATGGTATCATCATTTCACCCACATAGCATGTGCTACAAAGTTGAGAGGGTTACGGCAAAAACTAGCTGCACTTCGTGTACAAAATGGACAATCTCTTTCAAAGTATGAGGGTTTCATATACGGAAACTCATCTGTTCCAAAGGGATTTCATTTTTTTAAACTTATTTTCTCTCCAGACTTTTTGTGTGTTCAAAATGCACCATTCAAAGCCACATCATCAATTTTCAACCATTTCTGACTTCATTTGTTATTTTTCATGCATTTACTGATGTTTTTGAGCTATAAGACCCTGAAATTCAAAAGCATTTCAAATGAACTCTGAAAAGGTTGAAAGTTGGCATGGTATCATCATTTCACACACATAGCATGTGCTAAAAAGTTGAGAGGGTTACGGCAAAAACTAGATGCACTTCGTGTACAAAATGGACAATCTCTTTCGAAGTATCAGGGTTTCATACGGAAACTCATCTGTTACAAAGGGATTTCATTTTTTAAACTTATTTGAACTCCAGACTTTTTGTGTGTTCAAAATGCATCATTCAAAGCCACATCATCAATTTTCAACCCTTTCTCACTTCATTTGTTATTTTCATGCATTTACTGGTTTTTCTTTAGCTATAGGACCCTTAAATTCAAAAGCATTTCAAATGAACTCTGAAAAGGTTGAAAGTTGGCATGGTATCATCATTTCACCCACATAGAATGTGCTAAAAAGTTGAGAGGGTTAGCCTCAGCCACTTCGAGAAACATAATTATGTGTGTCTGTCACCGTACATCCATTGTGTGTTCATCTGCGTGCATTATATATAATTATGTGTGTCAAAAACCATTACAGGTTCACATGGATAGATAAGTGACCAAATCAATAGTAGTTCATCATCACATTAAAACCAAAGTACATACATAATTCAAATTGAACAACATATAGCTCTCCAGAGCATCTAGTTAAACCATACATTGAAACTATGTAAAACCTTTCAATGCAACAACAAATGCGATCATAATCACAACCAAGGTAATAATTGATCCAACGGCATAATGATACCAAGCCTCGGTATGAATGGCATATTTTCTAATCTTTCTAATCTTCAACCGCATTGCATCCATCTTGATCTTGTCATCATCGACGATATCCGCAACATGCAACTCCAATATCATCTTCTACTCCTCAATTTTTTTTATTTTTTCCTTCAAGTAATTGTTTTCTTCTTCAACTAAATTTAACCTCTCGACAATAGGGTCGGTTTGAATTTCTGGTTCAACTACCTCCTAGATAAATAAAATCTATGTCACATTGGTCGCATAATTGTCATAAACAATAAATGAACTAAATAGTTATAAAAAGATAATATATACCACATCCGAATCATAGACAGGACGAGGGCCGACGGGGCGGATACCAAAACCATCGCACAATATAATAACAAGCAATAATAAAAGTAAGAATATTAGACAAGTATCTATCTAAAGTAAGACTATTTTTTCTTTCAGAAAGAAGATAAGAACACGAGGCTCACCATGATGGTGCCGATGATGAGATCGGCGCAGGCGATTGACGGCGGTGAAGACGGGGACGGGACGTGACGGACCGCTAAGCCTATGCAAATCTCGGGGAAAATGGAGCTTGGAGGTCGAGCTTCGAGAGGAATGATACGTCTCCAACGTATCTATAATTTTTGATTGTTCCATGCTATATTATATTCTGTTTTGGACACTATTGGGCTTTATTATACACTTTTATATTATTTTTGGGACTAACCTATTAACCGGAGGCCCAGCCCAGAATTGTTGTTTTTTTGCCAATTTCAGAGTTTCACAGAAAAAGAATATCAAACGGAGTCCAAATGGAATGAAACCTTCGGACACGTGATTTTTAGAACGAACGTGATCCAGAGGACTTGGACCCTACATCAAGACATCAACCAGGCAACCATGAGGTAGGGGGGCGCGCCTACCCCCCTGGGCGCGCCCTCCACCCTCGTGGGCCCCCTGTTGCTCCACCGACGTACTCCTTCCTCCTATATATACCTACGTACCCCCAAACTACCAGATACGGAGCCAAAAACCTAATTCCACCGCCGCAACCTTCTGTACCCGTGAGATCCCATCTTGGGGCCTGCTCCGGAGCTCTGCCGGAGGGGGCATCGATCACGGAGGGCTTCTACATCAACACCATAGCCTCTCCGATGATGTTTGAGTAGTTTACCTCAGACCTTCGGGTCCATAGTTATTAGCTAGATGGCTTCTTCTCTCTTTTTGGATCTCAATACAACGTTCTCCCCGTCTCTCGTGGAGATCTATTCGATGTAATCTTCTTTTGCGGTGTGTTTGTTGAGACCGATGAATTGTGGGTTTATTATCAAGTTTATCTATGAACAATATTTGAATCTTCTCTGAATTCTTTTTTGTATGATTGGTTTGTTGGGGAACGTAGTAATTTCAAAAATTTCCTACGCACACACAGGATCATGGTGATGCATAGCAACGAGAGGGGAGAGTGTGTCCACGTACCCCCGTAGACCGAAGCGTTAGCACAACGCGGTTGATGTAGTCGTACGTCTTCACGATCCGACCGATCAAGTACCGAACGTATGGCACCTCCGAGTTCAGCACACGCTCAGCTCGATGACGTCCCTCGAACTCAGATCCAGCCAAGCTTTGAGGGAGAGTTCCGTCAGCACGACGGCGGGGTGACGATGATGATGTTCTACCGACGCAGGGCTTCGCCTAAGCACCGCTACGATATTATCGAGGTGGACTATGGTGGAGGGGGCACCGCACACGGCTAAGAGATCCAAGGGATCAATTGTTGTGTCTCCAAGGGGTGCCCCCCTCCCCGTATATAAAGGAGTGGAGGAGGAGGAGGGCCGGCCCTCTCTATGGCACGCCCTAGGAGGAGTCCTACTCCCACCGGGAGTAGGATTCCCCCCTTCCAAGAAGTATGAGTAGGAGTCAAGGAAAGGGGAGAGAGAAGAGAAGGAAGGAGGGGGTGCAGCCCCTCCCCCTAGTCCAATTCGGACTAGGCCTTGGGGGGCGCGCAGCCTCTCCTCTCTCTTTCCCCTAATGCTCAATAAGGCCCATATACTCCCCGGCGAATTCCCGTAACTCTCCGGTACTCCGAAAAATACCCGAATCACTCGGAACCTTTTCGATGTCCGAATATAGTCGTCCAATATATCGATCTTTACGTCTCGACCATTTCGATACTCCTCGTCATGTCCCCGTTCTCATCCGGGACTCCGAACTACCTTCGGTACATCAAAACACATAAACTCATAATATAACCGTCATCGAACTTTAAGCGTGCGGACCCTCCGGGTTCGAGAACTATGTAGACATGACCGAGACACGTCTCCGGTCAATAACCAATAGCGGAACCTGGATGCTCATATTGGCTCCCACATATTCTAAGAAGATCTTTATCGGTCAAACCGCATAACAACATACGTTGTTCCCTTTGTCATCGGTATGTTACTTGCCCGATATTCGATTGTCGGTATCTCAATACCTAGTTGAATATCGTTACCGGCAAGTCTCTTTACTCGTTCCATAATACCTCATCCCGCAACTAACTCATTAGTTACAATGCTTGCAAGGCTTATAGTGATGTGCATTACTGAGTGGGCCCAGAGATACCTCTCCGACAATCGGAGTGACAAATCCTAATATCGAAATACGCCAACCCAACAAGTACCTTCGGAGACACCTGTAGAGCACCTTTATAATCACCCAGTTACATTGTGACATTTGGTAGCACACAAAGTGTTCCTCCGGTAAACGGGAGTTGCATAATCTCATAGTCATAGGAACATGTATAAGTCATGAAGAAAGCAATAGCAGAATACTAAATGATCAAGTGCTAAGCTAACAGAATGGGTCAAGTCAATCACATCATTCTCCTAATGATGTGATCCCGTTAATCAAATGACAACTCATGTCTATGGCTAGGAAACATAACCATCTTTGATCAACGAGCTAGTCAAGTAGAGGCATACTAGTGACACTTTGTTTGTCTATGTATTCACACAAGTATTATGTTTCCGGTTAATACAATTCTAGCATGAATAATAAACATTTATCATGAAATAAGGAAATAAATAATAGCTTTATTATTGCCTCTAGGGCATATTTCCTTCAGTCTCCCACTTGCACTAGAGTCAATAATCTAGATCACATCACCATGTGATTTAACATCAATAGTTCACATCACCATGTGATTAACACCCATAGTTCACATCGTCATGTGACTAACACCCAAAGGGTTTACTAGAGTCAATAATCTAGTTCACATCGCTATGTGATTAACACCCAAAGAGTACTAAGGTGTGATCATGTTTTGCTTGTGAGAGAAGTTTAGTCAACGGGTCTGCCATATTCAGATCCGTATGTATTTTGCAAATTTCTATGTCTACAATGCTCTGCACGGAGCTACTTTAGCTAATTGCTCCGACTTTCAATATGTATCCAGATGAAGACTTAGAGTCATCTAGATCAGTGCCAAAACTTGTATCGACGTAACCCTTTTACGGCGAACCTTTTGTCACCTCCATAATCGAGAAACATATCCTTATTCCACTAAGGATAATTTTGACCACTGTCCAATGATCTACTCCTAGATCACTATTGTACTCCCTTGCCAAAATCAGTGTAGGGTATACAATAGATCTGGTACATAGCATCGCATACTTTATAGAACCTATGGCTGAGGCATAGGGAATGACTTTCATTCTCTTTCTATCTTCTGCCGTGGTCGAGCTTTGAGTATTACTTAATTTCACACCTTGTAACACAGGCAAGAACTCTTTCTTTGACTGTTCCATTTTGAACTACTTCAAAATCTTGTCAAGGTATGTACTCATTGAAAAAACTTATCAAGTGTTTTGATCTATCTCTATAGATCTTGATGCTCAATATGTAAGTAGCTTCACCGAGGTCTTTCTTTGAAAAACTCCTTTCAAACACTCCTTTATGCTTTGCAGAATAATTCTACATTATTTTCGATCAACAATATGTCATTCACATATACTTATCAGAAATGTTGTAGTGCCCCCACTCACTTTCTTGTAAATACAGGCTTCACCGCAAGTCTGTATAAAACTATATGCTTTGATCAACTCATCAAAGCGTATATTCCAACTCCGAGATGCCTGCACCAGTCCATAGATGGATCGCTGGAGCTTGCACATTTTGGTAACACCTTTAGGATCGACAAAACCTTCTGGTTGCATCATATACAACTCTTCTTTAATAAATCCATTAAGGAATGCAGTTTTGTTTATCCATTTGCCAGATTTCATAAAATGCGGCAATTGCTACCATGATTCGGACAGACTTAAGCATAGATACGAGTGAGAAACTCTCATCATAGTCAACACCTTGAACTTGTCGGAAACCTTTTGCGACAATTTTAGCTTTGTAGATAGTAACACTACTATCAGCGTCCGTCTTCCTCTTGAAGATCCATTTAATCTCAATGGCTCGCCGATCATTTGGGCAAGTCAATCAAAGTCCATACTTTGTTCTCATACATGGATCCCATCTCAGATTTCATGGCCTCAAACCATTTCGCGGAATCTGGGCTCATCATCGCTTCCTCATAGTTCGTAGGTTCATCATGGTCAAGTAACATGACCTCCAGAATAGGATTATCGTACCACTCTGCTGTGGATCTCACTCTGGTTGACCTACGAGGTTCGGTACTAACTTGATCTAAAGTTACATGATCATCATCATTACCTTCCTCACTAATTGGTGTAAGAGTCAGAGGAACAGATTTCTGTGATGAACTACTTTCCAATAAGGGAGCAGGTACAGTTACCTCATCAAGTTCTACTTTCCTCCCACTCACTTCTTTCGAGAGAAACTCCTTCTCTAGAAAGGATCCATTCTTAGCAACGAATATTTTGCCTTCGGATCTGTGATAGAAGGTGTACCCAACTGTCTCCTTTGGGTATCCTATGAAGACACATTTCTCCGATTTGGGTTTCAGCTTATCAGGATGAAATTTTTTCTTATAAGCATCGCAACCCCAAACTTTAAGAAACGACAACTTTGGTTTCTTGCCAAACCACAGTTCATACGGTGTTTTCTCAAACGAATTCAGATGGTGCCCTTTTTACGTGAATGCAGCTGTCTCTAATGCATAACCCCAAAACTATAGTGGTAAATCGGTAAGAAACATCATAGATTGCACTATATCCAATAAAGTACGGTTATGACGTTCAGACACACCATTATGCTGTGGTGTTCCAGGTGGCACGAATTTGTGAAACTATTCCACATTGTTTTAATTGAAGAACAAACTCGTAACTCAAATATTTGTCTCCGCGATCAGATCATAGAAACCTTATTTTCTTGTCACGATGATTTTCCACTTCACTCTGAAATTCTTTGAACTTTTCAAATGTTTCAGACTTATGTTTCATCAAGTAGATATACCCATATCTGTTCAAATCATCTGTGAAGGTCAGAAAATAACGATACCAGCCGCGAGCCTCAACACTCATCGGATCGCATACATCAGTATGTATTATTTCCAATAAGTCAGTTGCTCGCTCCATTGTTCCGGAGAACGGAATCTTAGTCATCTTGCCCATAAGGCATGGTTCGCAAGCACCAAGTGATTCATAATCAAGTGATTCCAAAAGCCCATCAGCATGGAGTTTCTTCATGCGCTTTACACCAATATGACCTAAACGGTAGTGCCACAAATAAGTTGCACTATCATTATTAACTTTGCATCTTTTGATTTCAATATTATGAATATGTATATCACTACGATCGAAATCCAACGAACCATTTTCATTGGGTGTGTAACCATATAAGGTTTTATTCATGTAAACAGAACAACAATTATTCTCTAACTTAAATGAATAACCGTATTGCAATAAACATGATCAAATCATATTCATGCTCAATGCAAACACCAAATAACACTTATTTAGGTTTAACACTAATCCCAAAATTATAGGGAGTGTGCGATGATCATATCAATCTTGGAACCACTTCCAATACACATCGTCACTTCATCCTTAACTAGTTTTTGTTCATTATGCAACTCCCGTTTCGAGTTACTCACTACTAGAAAAAGGCTTACTAGTGGCGCACCAGTTTTGCCTACTAATGGCGCACTACTGGTGCGCCACTAGCACCATGCCACTAGTATTTTTTACTAATGGCGCACCGCTGGTGCGCCATTAGTATCTACTAATGGCGCACCAGGCAGTGCGCCATTAGTATGCCTCCCAAGGGGCCGTATATACCCATGTGCTTTGCCATACTAATGGCACACTGCGGGGTGATGCGCCATTAGTATCCTTCAGCATACTAATGGCGCACTGTTGGGTGATGCGCCATTAGTATCCTTCAGCATACTAATGGCGCACTGTTGGGTGATGCGCCATTAGTATCCTCTGGCATACTAATGGCGCACTACGGTGTGATGCGCCATTAGTATCCTTTGGCATACTAATGGCGCACGTTGGTGTGATGCGCCATTAGTATGTATATTAGGGATTATTTTTTTTATTTTCTGATTTTTGCACAGATTACAAAATATATTATTGGATAGAATATAAGCAGCACCACACAGCAATAGCAGATTCATCGAATACAATAGAAGATTAGTCTCCGAATACAATTCATCATATTAGTCTCCGAATTCAAAAGACCGAACAAAGATAGAACATTACAAGTCTCGAGACCGCGAGTAGCGAGTTTGTCTTCACATTACAAGTCGATATCGATCATCTAAACTACCATCACATAGAAGAGAGCTGCGGTCATCACGATGAGCATCATCGCGATGAAACTGGTCCTCATCCGGTTCCTCCAACGCTCCCTCCTCTCTCCCGCTAGATAGCGCGCGTATCTAGATTCCGCCTCCGCCCTAGTGGTGTACCCTTTGTAACTGTTACCGCTGAAACGGTGAACCTGTCTCCGACACTCCTCCCAGTCGTCGTAGACTCCGGGAACCTTACCCTTGTACACGACATACGACGGCATCTCTATGCACTAGCCAAACAACAGACAATACATAAGCAATATATAAGTATGCAACAAAAGGATCGGAAGAGAAAAGCAAGACATTAATAGCACGATTCATGGTCCTACTAACAAATAGCATCGATTACATCTAAGTTGAACGACTGTCCAAACCAAAGAGACATACAAGTTCATTAAAGTTTAATTACAACATGAGCTAATCAATGTTTCAGAACTACACATAGCATCACTACTTTCGACTCGACTCATGGGACCGGAGCGTGGATGAAGCCGCCGTCTGTCGTGATGGTCATGAAGTCGCGGGCGTTGTCAGCCTGCATTTGTAGCGTTGTGTCTATCTCACTGTTGGACGGTTGAAATTTGAGGTAGAACTGCCCCGAGGTACGAAGGACATCTTGATGGATGATTTCTGCAAACTCCGACTGGATGCGAAAGAATTCTTGTCGGATGTCCGCGTCCTGGATTGCCGCCAAGCTTGCGGCCCAATCTTTGAGATTATTTGGTAGCAGAAGGTGATTATGGTCCCGCACGATCGCCCGCATGTGATGGAGGGCGTAGTAGGCATCCTTCTGACCGCCAGGCGGCTGCTTGACGCAGGGGAACGTCGTATTGTGGGTGAACACGTGCCTGCCGTACCTACGAACTGGCCTCTTAAAGGTGCCTCCAGATGCGGCGTAGCCGGGGAGAGCATCATCAAGAACTTTCTTGATATTTGTGTAGTCTATCTTGGAGTCACGGTCCGGGTCGAAATACGTGGCCATGGAATATTTCGGGCTTAAGAGGATGAGTGTGCAATGTGTGTCACTGCACAGAACACGGAATGTTAGAAAAAAAAGAACGATCGAAATCTAAGAAATCATATGTTACGGGGCGGTTAGGAGATGACTTACTCGGGAAAGTAAGGCACGAGGAAGTTATCCTTATCTGGGTTTGCCAGAATGACGCCTTCGAGGTGTGAACTCGCGACTTGCCGGTCCCCAGCGCTGCCCAAGATCTTGGCACGCATGTAGAAGGGGTCGACTATCACAATGTCCGGGGTCTTGTCTCTAATGATCCGCATCTCCATACTCAGCGAAAACAGCCGAACGAAGGTGTAGTGCAGCGGATGAAGGTTAAGCATAGCAAAGATGTCATCAAACCGCAGGACGATCGTACCCCCGACGGCGCTATCCACAAAGCCCTTGCCCTCTGGCACCTTGGCCACGAAAACCGGGTATGCCACATCATTCTCTCTGAGACGCCGCTTCTCCAAAGAAAGAACACTGTCATGCAGACTCCGCATAGCACCGGTTGCAGCATTGAGCATATTTGTCGGTAGCATCGGCCTACCCGCCACATGCACCCTCCTCGAGATATCCTTAGGTGAAGGTGGCCCGTCCTGAGCACGGATCGTACTCGGTGCCGGCTGGCTCGCACTGGCGCCCTTGTTAGTCTTTCGTTTCCGTCCCTTCTTCCTGATCTGCTGTAATGGGATCGAGTTCTGCTCACAGACCGCCTTCTTGAGCGTGTTGGGGCTGATAATATTTGGCACCTCAGCTATCTGAGGCTCGGTGAAGGCGGCAGCTGGAGGCGTCTCCTGAGAACTGAACGCCAGACGACGCCTGTTGCAATTGGGTTTCTCCGCCGTACCAGCTAGATCGCGGTCGTCTTTTTCAGGGTTGGGTTCTTGAGAAGGAGGCCCGCAGAACTCGTCACCGTACCCATGTTCGGCAAAGTACTTATCGACGTTGGAAAATGTACCGCCGTCGTTGTCGTCGTCGTCCGGATCCTGTGCCATATGCATGTCCGGATCCTGTGCCATAGGGATGTCCGGCATGTCCGGTAGCGTTGCGGCGTTCTTGCCATGGCTTGGCGCTGGCACGACTGGCGGTCTTGTCTGTGGGGTGGTGTCCCCCGCCCCCAAACGAATCTGGCTCTTCGGCCAAAGCAGGGGCCAGCTTACACAGGCGCTGAGGGTCATCACATCATCTTCGTCGGCCCCAGCGGGTCGAATCGGAGGTAACAACTCGTCGCAGCCTGGCAGCACCCGAACCAGTTCAACCCTATACAAGGTGGGTGGCATCGGATTACCGTGGAACACGCGGTTGCCCGGTTGAACGATTCTGCCCTTGGCGACATCGACCAACTCGCCGCCCACGAAGTGCAGGAGAGTGCAAGGAACATCGGTGGCGCCCTGCGAAAACATGTAGGGCGTCAGGGATGCCCAGTCAAAGGCAAGGAGATGAAGTCATCGGCCGAGAGGCTTAGTTACCGTGATGCCGTCGAGCTCGGCTAATGTCGAGGCACCGCCAACGGCGGGCGTGCGCGTGCAACTGACGGAGGGGCCGCTTGCTGGCGAGGTGCCGGCCGGCGTACACCCGGGTGCATTAAGCTCCAATGCCCGTGCCGGCGCCGGAGACACGAATACCGCCTCCGCCGGAGACACCAATGGCGCCGCCTGCGCGTTGTGCGAGTTGCTGGCCGTGAAGCTGGGAACCGGGGGAGGCCCCTGTTGGCCGCCCGCAATCCACGTCGTCAGCCCCTGAATCAAGGTAGGCACAATGGCGGTGAGCGTCGTTCCCAGTTGTTGTTGCACTTGCTCTTGGACAATCTCCGGAATCCGCGCCACTTGTGCCTTGAGTTCTTGAACCTCGCGCGACTGGCTTTCCGAGCTGGTCTTTTTCTCCTTTCGCCCACCAGCGGTATAGTATGACGACCATTTTGTGGACAAGCCTTTGCCGGCCACACGACCAGCTGACGACGGCTTACTGAGCTTATCCTTGTTTTTCATTACGTTCAACGCCCTATTTAAAGGGGTGTCAAAAGGGGAGCTCTGAGACGACCCCGCGCTACTGCTTTCAGCCTCCTGCGGAAGGAATGTGAACCATTTAGAAATTTGGCTTCATTAATTAGAATGCAACCATATGGAGCTAATTACGCGGGGGTGTATTCCTTACCAGAACAAGCTCAAGCGCCCTGGTCTTCGGATCCGTGGTAAGCTCCTTTGTTACCGGGTCCTCCTTGTACCGGGCCCTGACAAAGTTCCTGGTCTGCTTGTCACGTAATTTCTCGAAGCGGGGCGGTAGGCCTTGCTCGGCACGCTCCGCGTCCTCCTTGTCCCATATAGGCTCCGCCACTCTGTAACCGCCGGGACCGAGTTGGTGGACCCCTAAGTTCAACTCCCGCATTTCTTTCCCCCACTGACTTGATTCGGAGGTTGCGCTGCTCTCGCACTTGATCTTGAACTCCTTGTAGTCATCTTCGCTCATCAAAGGATATTTCGCCTTGATCTTGTCATAACTATCACCTTTTTCAATCATTGCCTTCACCGTGCTTCTCCATGTAGACAGGGCCGTGCTCATCCTCGTGAGGGCGGCACTGTTCACTTTATTCCCTGAGAGGCGTGTGTTTGCAAACTCAGCGGGGAACTTGTATCGTTCGTGCAGCTTCGTGAAGAGGAGGCTGCGCAAATTCCCTCGGTCCTTATGCCTTAGGTTCTCGGTGTTGATCGAGACGGTGCTCCGGAGAATGCACCCGAGCTGAACCGAGTACCCCTTGACTACATGTTTGGGCGCCGTTGGATGCCCGTCGGAGTTCACTTCAGTAAATTCCTCCTTGACGGTGCCGAGCACGTTCGGGCGCCGGTCCTTCCGTTGCCTCTTCGGTTGGCTGCCATCTGTGCGTGCGCCGCCATCATCAGTGGTGGCATCCTCGGCGGCACCATCAGTGGTGTCATCCCCGACGCCACTAGGGGTTGTGTAGTCAGGATCGGTGTCTTCCGCGGCGTCCTCATAGCGGTGAGGTTCTTCCTCCATCTCCTGGGACAGCTCCCAGAATTGCTTGCCGCCCGAACCGCCGGCCTCATCGTTGTGGGCCATGTTTCGCTCTAAATAGGAAAAAAGTTTGGTCAAAAAGTTGGTTATTGTCAAGGAACAAGATCATGGTCTCATCATTTAGGGTTTGTCGACACCGAGGCGTCCTAAAGCTAAGCTTTTATCATTTAGGGTTTGTCGACGCCGAAGCACCCTAAAAGCCTAAGCGTACATCATTTAGGTTCTCATCGACACCGAGGCACCCTATAGAAGCCTATGTTGGGTTTATCATCTAGCGTTTATCGATGCTAAGAAGAATTCTAAGTTGGGCCTAATCACTTGGCTCTATTGCCACCTATGGTTTAATGCAGCAAGAATGGCGGGGCAGTTGATCCTACTTAACTAAGTACTAAGATACCCCGGCCCATGCATTAGTCGCAAGTACCCCATATGTCCTATTTTTAGCAAAGTCATGCTAAAATTCACGGAAAATTTCAGCATGACCTTTGCTGAAAATAGGACATATGGAGTACCCGAATTTGCCGGAACGGAAGTTAATCAACATTCCAGCAAACTCAAGGGCCTCTCGGGGTACCTGCAAATTCATCACGACACAATGGTCGGAGACAAAACCCAGCAAACTAGCAAAGTTACTGACGTGTTTACAGAAATTGTTTTCTGTAAAAGATGATCATCATCTTTGCAAGTCTTTCTCAATGTGATCACAAGTAATTCAGAGGCATCACAATAAAGCAACACCCTGCACTAGCCTAAAAACAAGTGAAGTTTCACCCATATAAGAACAACTTTATAAAATCAGAGAAGTTGCTAAATTTTTTGTATCCTTCATACACACTGGAGTACAATGCTTTATAATGTTCCATCGTCATTACAGAAATCCAAGAAACACATGGTCTTGAGGATATTCTTTATGACTGATTATTTCAGTTTTACATGCAGATTTTGACCAAAAAACACATGGTGTTTTTAACAGTTTTCAGTTTGGACAGAATACTGAAAACTACAGTTTGGACAGAATTCCTAACACTTTGGTCTTCTAGTTACAAAACAAAACTGACATAATTCTAGATGCCATAACTGAATTTTTTTACAGTAGCTCAAGTTTTTTACAGTAGCTCCACATTGTCTGTCGCCTGCAACACTTTTTATGCTAGCAGCTCGAGTTTGTGCCATTGGAACATATTTCTCACCTTGGAGGTGTTGCTGCTGCTGCACTGTCTGGACTTCACTTCCTTTACCTCCTCGGAAACCTGAAATATGCAGATGTTCGAAAGGTTGTAATTTGTATATGATGATTCTAAGAAAAGGGAAAAGGAGTATCAAGAACAGATTCACATGTCTGGCTGTTAGCCATTACAAACTTAAATTTATCTATTTCTGTATCTCACAAACTATCATAATGAATAATAGTATTATAGTTCAGCTATTCATGAATAATGGGCTTAAGATTAATGAACCAACAGATGCCCTAATGGAAGTAATAACAACATGACAGCAAACAACCAACAAACATGATGGGCAGGCCAAATACTCATGTCACTTCCATTAGGGCATCATCTTCCTACAACTACTCATCTTCAGCAGCACATGATACTGCTACTGTATCTAATACAACAACATGACACTTGTTACTATAGCACATGATACTGCTACTGTATCTACAACTACAACTACTACAACAACATAAAACTACTATGCATCATCTTCCTACTATACTTGCTACTCATCTTCAGAACCAAACAACAGCAAAAACAGAAGCAAACTACTATCCATCCATCTAGCAAGCAACTAGCACAACTCATCCATCCATCCGTCAAGCATCATATACCTAACTAACATCAACATACACACATCTATCTAACATCCATTGATCCGTGTAACTAGCAGCATGAACAAGAGAGGAACAGGGAACAATGACATGGACAAGAAGCATAGAGGCAAGGAAGAGAGGCTCACCCCAGGTCGTGGTCGAAGGAGAGCAGCCGCTGGCCACGTGCAGGAAGAGACGGCGGGAGGTGGCGGCGAGGGTCACGGCACCGTCCTTGGCTCGCCGGCTGCTGCGGAGGTGACCGGTGGCGGAGGATGGCAGGGGCAGGCGGGGTGTGGGCACGTCGGGGCTGCGCTCGCCGGCTGCTGCAGGGGCCGGAGGAGGCCCTCGCTCATCGGAGGGAGGAGGAGAGGAGAGGAGCGCTCGGCCGATCTCGTTCGGGGGGCGCGGGGCTGGCGGGGGTGGAGTCCCGCGGGGGTCGGGGCGGCGGAGTTGGGGCAGCGCAGGACCACAGTGGCGGCGGCGTCGCCGATGACGTGCAGGCGCGGCGGACGGAGGGGGCGGAGCAAGGGGGCGGCGGCGTACGGTTGGGGTCGAGTGGGGGATCTGGCGAGGGAGGGAGGGAGGCCACAGTGCGAGGGGAATAGGTGGAGTGCGGGATGTCTATCTAATGGCGCACCTCCCCCAAGTGCGCCATAAGTACGACGATAGCAATGGCGCACCTCACCCTGGTGCGCCATTAGAAATTACTAGCCCAACTGGTCAGGTTATATTCCACCTAACCCTATCTCCATCAGAACACGCCCACTAGCCCGACTGGTCAACACGCAGCACACACACTAGGAGGTCCTGCGTTCGATTCCCAGGCTCCCCAATTTTTGTTTTTAGGCATTTAAAATGTTGTTTGATATTTATTTGTGTTTAAATATGTTCAAACTTGTTTAAATCATAACAGTAATATTTTTTTATAAAAACAGTAATAATTTTTTTAAAAATATCATCAAATTTATTATTTGAAAATATCATCAAATTTATTATTTGAAAATATCATCAAATTTGTTATTTGAAAATATAATCAAGTTTGTTTTTTTTGCAATTTTAGTTGCATTCATTTGTGACGGTGGAGCGGGCCGGGGAGGGTGCGGGGAGGGGGGTGCTCGGCGGCGGTGGAGCGGGGGAGGGTGCGGTGGGTCGTCGGCGGCGGTGGAGTGGGGGAGGATGCGGGGGGTCGGCGGCGGCCGGTGGAGCGGGGGAGATGGTGCGAGGGGTGCTCGGCGGCGAGGGGGACCGGATCTGGCGAGGTGGGATAGCGATCGAGATGGAGGGGGATCGAGATCGAGTGTCCATGAAATTTAAAAACATTCATGAGTTCAAAAAGTGCCCATGAAATACAATCGAGAAATGAAGACTACAATTTAAATATAATCGATCTTAGCTAGTTATCTGTTCACAATCTTCTTGCCCTTATTTTTCGTAAATGGAGTTCTTCTCTTGAACGGACGTCCTTTAGGTAGGGTGGTCTTGCTTCTTCTTGTGGTGTATGCCGATACTTCATCGTCGTCGTCATGTTCCATCTTCGGGTCGCCGTACTTGTCGAAGTCTTGCTCATTGGCGACTCCATCCATTCCGATGATCTTCCTTTTGCCTCTCCTCACGACAACACGACTGGGCTTTGGCGGGTCGGTAATGAAGAAGCATTGGTCCACTTGGGAAGCCAGTACCCATGGCTCATTTTTCGCGGTGACGTTCGCGCCTGCGGTCTTGGATTTGGCTTCGGGTATAACCATGGTGGTGAAATACCGGTCTTCTTTTATGACGCTCTTGGCCCATCTGACACGGAACATCGGGACCTTCTCTCCAGCGTAGCTCAGCTCCCAGATCTCCTCGATCCTTCCGTAGTATCTGTCCTTGTCGTTACCGGTGTAGGATTCCATCGTTACCCCGGAGTTCTGATAACCATCGCTCTTCATGTCCTTGTCCTCGGTGTAGAATGTGTAGCCGTTGATATCGTACGCCTCATACGTCATCAGGTTGTGCTCGGCGCCCTGTGACAAGGCGAATATGAGTTGTTCTTCCGCGGAAGAATCCTCATGTAAAGGGTACGACAGAAGCTTCTGCTTGAACCAACGCGTGAAACATGAGTTGTGCTCTTTGATTATATCTCCGTCCGTCCTCTGTTGGCCTCGGTCATTGTACGTCTTCTCAATAAACGTTTTGTGCTCTACCACCCAAGGATCGACCACGTCTATGTGTTGTAGCGCGACTAGGTTTGCTCTTTCAAAGTCGGCGAGTCGACCATCGAAGTCGACATGCATTTCGCGGCGACCCTCACGGTGACCCCATCCAGCGAGCCTGCCGAGGTGCCTGTTGACGGGCAGACCAACGGGGTTCTCGATGCCTAGATAATTCGTGCAGTAGGAGATGCACTCTTCGGTCAGAAAGCCCCTGGCTATGCTTCCCTCTGGACGTGACATGTTGCGAACGTATCCTTTGATGACACCATTCATCCTTTCGAACGGCATCATGCTGTGCAGGAACGTCGGCCCGAGTTGGATGATATCCTCCACGATATGGACCAGCAGATGCACCATAACGTCGAAGAATGCGGGCGGGAAGTACATCTCAAGCTCGCATAGTATCACCACGATCTCTTCCTGTAGCCTTCTGAGTTGCCTCACGCCAACCGACTTCCGAGAGATGACGTCGAAAAAGTTGCATAGGCCAAATAGCATTTCACGGACGTGCGCGTCCATGATCCCACGGATTGCAACTGGAAGTATCTGCGTCATCAGCACGTGACAGTCGTGAGACTTCATCCCGCTGAACTTCTGCTTCGCTGAGTCTAGGTATCTGCTTATCTTCCCCGCGTAACCGTAAGGAAGTTTTACTCCTACGAGGCAGGTGAAAAACTGATCGATCTCCTCCTGACTTAGAGTGAAGCACGCGGGAGGGAAGTCATTTCCGGTCTTCTTCGCCTTTTTGCCTTTGCAACGACTTTCCGTGTCCTGCTTCGCCTCATCATCATCATCATCATTAGCGTGAAGCTCCTCCCTGATGCCCATTGATTTCAAGTCTGCCCTTGCTTTCGGCCCATCTTTGGTCCTCTCTGGCATGTTGAGCAGGGTACCAAGCAGACTCTCGCACACGTTCTTCGTGATATGCATGACATCAAGGCTGTGAGGCACACGGTGGATCTTCCAGTACGGCAAGTCCCAGAAAACAGACCTCGTTTTCCATACCTTCAGCAGTGGCTCTGGCGCCTTAAGCTTTCGCTTCTTTCCCGGCTCTGGCGCCTTTTGCTTCTTTCCCGGCAGTGGGCAATCTTTCCAATTTTTCAACAACTCGTCTATTTCCTCGCCGCTCCTCGTACGCGGGCGTCTTCGGGGTTCGGTTTCACCATCGAACAGATCCTTGCGTTTCCTCCACGGGTCATCGTCGCGAAGCCACCTTCGATGTCCCATGAACACGGTTTTCGAAGACCCGGGATCTCTATCTAGCTGGCGATACGTTGTGTCATCCATGCACCTGACGCATCCAGAAAATCCGTGGACCACCTGCCCCGCGAGATATCCGTAACCGAGATAGTCGTGCACCGTCGTGAGCAGTGCGGCTCTCATAGGGAAATATTCTTTCTCTGCGGCGTCCCACGTATTGGCTGGCGTTTTCCACAGCGTGTCTAGCTCCTCTTTCAGCAGCCCCAGATACAGATTGATGTCGTTCCCTGGTTGTTTCGGCCCTTCAATTAGCATACTCATGTGAATGTACTTCCTCTTCATGCACAACCAGGGGGAAGGTTGTACATCCACACAAACACAGGCCAGGTGCTATGTGTGCTTCTCTGGCTGCCAAACGGATTGACTCCATCGGTGCTCGCGCCCAGCACGATGTTCCTTGGATCGTTCCCAAATTCTGGGTGTTCGAAGTTCAACGCTTGCCACTGGCTCCCATCCTTAGGGTGACTCAGCATCTTGTCTTTTTTATTTATCTCCGGATCATTTGCGTCATCTTCTCGCTTCTTCTCCTCCCTATCCGCGTGCCAACGCAGGAGCTTTGCTACCTTAGGGTCCGCGAAATACCGCTGCAGACGAGGAGTGATCGGAAAGTACCACACCACTTTTCGAGGAGCTTTCTTCCTCTTCTTGTATCGAGTGACGCCGCACACCGGACATATGGTAGACTCCGCGTGCTCGTCCCGATAAATGATGCAATTGTTCATGCACACATGGTATTTCACGTGCGGTAAATCCAGAGGACACACGATTTTCTTCGCCTCCTCGAAACTGGTCGGGCACTTGTTCCCCTTGGGAAGACGTTCGTGCCAGAATGACATGTTCTCGTCGAAGCAGGCGTCGGTCATTTTGTGTTTTACCTTCATCTCCAGAGCCATGAGCGTTACTTTCAGGCGGGTATCCTCGGGCCTGCATCCTTCATACAATGGAGTAACCGCGTCTATCTCCAGTTGATCCAGCTTGGCTTTCTCTCGGGCGGCAGCTCTTGCGTTATCCGTCTGCTTGAGAAGCAGCTCTTGAATATGAGGGTCCTGCACCCAGCCCATCGATGGTCCATCGTCGTCTGCTCCGCCGGCATCTTCATCTTCATGATCATGCCCTTCGTCTGCTCCCGCATCTTCCTCATCATCATGTCCGGCATCTTCTACATGATGACTGTGTACAGCATCACCGTCGTGATCATGTCCTGGAGATTCTTCGTCTTCTCGCCCGCCCGAGCCGCGGTGGTTGTCTTGCTGCCCATCCTCATTTCTTGCCCGACCCCCATGGACGACTTCATAGTCATCTTCATCACCTTGCCACCGATAGCCATCCATGAAACCACGCAAGAGCAGGTGGTCCCGCACCTGCCCGGAATCCGGGTCCGCAATAAGGCTCTTCAGCTTGCATCTTCGACACGGACATCTTATCTCCGTCTCGTTCTTTTCAAGCATCTCGGCCTTCGCGGAGCTCAAAAACCTATTCACGATGCCTTCGGTCATCGTGCGGACCATGGTCGCCTGCGGGGTAGAGCAAAACGATATTTTAGAACCAAGAAAAAATTTGGCATGACTTTCCCTAAAAATAGGACCAAAAAGAATGCATAGTGCCAAAATTCTCGCCGAAACGGAAATGAATCAACATTCCGGCAAAATATTGGCAACTATCGCATTTCAAATACCGGTACCTGCAAACACAAACATATATGCAACACCACAAACATATGCAACACCACAAACATACATAGATCTAGCTAGGACATAAAAAGTGCATGTGCACGTTGTTGGAGGGAGAACAACATAAAGATAGCTTCCCCCTTACTTACCTATCAAAAAAGGGGGTTTAACCACTTAATTTGGATGAATTTATGGTGCAAATGAGGTGAGGAGGAGGAGGCAGCCGAGACAAGCTTGGAGGAGGAGGAGGAGAGAATGAAGTGGGGAAAGTGAGTGGGTAGGTGTGGCTGTCCAAAATATCTAGCTCGTCCCAGGTTACTAATGGCGCACCACCACCTAATGCGCCATTAGTAACCCTGGTTACTAATGGCGCACCTGCTGGTGGTGCGCCATTAGTAGTTTTGCAAAAAAAGACACTAATGGCGCACCAGGGAACAGTGCGCCATTACTAGCTTAAACTAGTAATGGCGCACTGTCCCAGGTGCGCCATTAGTAGTTTTGCAAAAAAGTAAAAAATAAAAAAAATATTGTAGTGGCGCACTATGTGGCTGGTGCGCCATTACTAGTTAGAACTAGTAATGGCGCACTGTGCCCTGGTGCGCCATTAGTATGTCTGGAAAAATAAAAAAAATTGTTACTAATGGCGCACCGTGTGTCTGGTGCGCCATTAGTGTATTTCACACTAATGGCGCACCAGCACATGGTGCGCCACTGCTACATAGCAATGGCGCACCACATGTCTGGTGCGCCATTAGTGGCCATTCCATCTATAGCCCTTTTCCTAGTAGTGACCTCTTTAGCAACGCCATCAAGTACCGAGGGTTGCATAAACTAGTAAGTAACTCATAAGTTTCAATAACTTTGTCACTGCTCCTCCCATATTTGGTAGCTCAGTGACAGCCTTTTGCACACATGCCTCTGGGGCTTCTCATTAGTGCTGCGTTCTTCTGAAGTTCCCTTTTCCTTGTCCATCTGTTAACCATACACTTGATGCTCTTTCTTTCACCTTCGCATCAACATCGCGAAGAGCTCGGGAATTACTTTCGTCATCCCTTGCATATTATAGTTCATCACGAAGTTATATTAACTTGGTGATAGTGACTAGAGAACTTTGTCAATTACTATCTTATCTAGAAGATTAACTCCCACTTGATTCAAGTAATTGTAGTACTCAGACAATCTGAGCACATGCTCACTGGTTGAGCTATTCTCCTCCATCTTTTTGGCAAAGTACTGTCAGAGGTCTCATACCTCTCGACATGGGCACGAGTATGAAATACCAATTTCAACTCTTGGAACATCTTATATGCTCTGTGGCGTTCAAAACATTTTTGAAGTCCCGGTTCTAAGCCGTAAAGCATGGTGCACTAAACTATCAAGTAGTCATCATACCGAGCTTTTGTCAAAACGTTCATAACGTTTGCATCTGCTCCTGCAATAGTTCTGTCACCTAGCGGTGCATCAAGGACATAATACTTATGTGCAGCAATGAGGTTAATCCTCAGATCACGGACCAAGTCTGCATCATTGCTACTAACATCTTTCAACTTAGTTTTCTCTAGGAACATATCAAAATAAAACAGGGGAGCTAAACGCGAGCAATTGATCTACAACATAGATATGCTAATACTACCAGGACTAAGTTCATGATAAATTTAAGTTCAATTAATCATATTACTTAAGAAATCCCACTTAGATAGACATCTCTCTAATCATCTAAGTGATCACGTGATCCAAATCAACTAAACCATGTCCGATCATCACGTGAGATGGAGTAGTTTCAATGGTGAACATCACTATGTTGATCATATCTACTATATGATTCACGCTCGACCTTTCGGTCTCAGTGTTCCGAGGCCATATCTGTTATATGCTAGGCTCGTCAAGTTTAACCTGAGTATTCCGCGTGTGCAACTGTTTTGCACCCGTTGTATTTGAACGTAGAGCCTATCACACCCGATCATCACATGGTGTCTCAGCACGAAGAACTTTCGCAACGGTGCATACTCAGGGAGAACACTTATACCTTGATAATTTAGTGAGAGAACATCTTATAATGCTACCGTCAATCAAAGCAAGATAAGATGCATAAAAGATAAACATCACATGCAATCAATACAAGTTATATGATATGGCCATCATCATCTTGTGCTTGTGATCTCCATCTCTGAAGCACCGTCATGATCACCATCGTCACCGGCGCGACACCTTGATCTCCATCGTAGCATCGTTGTCGTCTCGCCAACTTATGCTTCTACGACTATCGCTACCGCTTAGTGATAAAGTAAAGCATTACAGGGCAATTGCATTGCATACAATAAAGCGACAACCATATGGCTCTTGCCAGTTGCCGATAACTCGGTTTACAAAACATGATCATATCATACAATAAAATTTAGCATCATGCCATGACCATATCACATCACAACATGCCCTGCAAAAACAAGTTAGACGTCCTCTTCTTTGTTGTTGCAAGTTTTACGTGGCTACTACGGGCTGAGCAAGAACCGTTCTTACCTACGCATCAAAACCACAACGATAGTTCGTCAAGTTAGTGATGTTTTAACCTTCTTAAGGACCGGGCGTAGCCACACTCGGTTCAACTAAAGTTGGAGAAACTGACACCCGCCAGCCACCTATGTGCAAAGCACGTCGGTAGAACCAGTCTCGCGTAAGCGTACGCGTAATGTCGGTCCGGGCCGCTTCATCCAACAATACCGCCGAACCAAAGTGTGACATGCTGGTAAGCAGTATGACTTGTATCGCCCACAACTCACTTGTGTTCTACTCGTGCATATAACATCCACGCATAAAACCAGGCTCGAATGCCACTATTGGGGAACATAGTAATTTCAAAAATTTCCTACGCACACACAGGATCATGGTGATGCATAGCAACGAGAGGGGACAGTGTGTCCACGTACCCTCGTAGACCGAAAGCGGAAGCGTTAGCACAACGCGGTTGATGTAGTCGTACGTCCTCACGATCCGACCGATCAAGTACCGAACATACGACACCTCCGAGTTCAGCACACGTTCAGCTCGATGACGTCCCTCAAACTCCGATCCAGTCGAGCTTTGAGGGAGAGTTCCGTTAGCACGACGGCGTGGTGACAGTGATGATGTTTTACCGACGCAGGGCTTCGCCTAAGCACCGCTACGATATTATCGAGGTGGACTATGGTGGAGGGGGCACCCACACGGCTAAGAAGATCCAAAGGGATCAATTGTGGTCTCCAAGGGTGCCCCCTCCCCGTATATAAAGGAGTGGAGGAGGGGGAGGGCCGGCCCTCTCTATGGCACACCTAGGAGGAGTCCTACTCCCCCGAGAGTAGGATTCCCCCCCTTCCAAGTAGTAGGAGTAGGAGTCAAGGAAAGGGGAGAGAAGAGAAAGGAAGGAGGAGGGCGCAACCCCTCCCCCTAGTCCAATTCGGACTAGGCCTTGGGGGCGCGCAGCCTCTCCTCTCTCTTTCCCCTAAAGCCCAATAAGGCCCATATACTCCCCGGCGAATTCCCGTAACTCTCCGGTACTCCAAAAAATACCCGAATCACTCGGATCCTTTCCGATGTCCGAATATAGTCGTCCAATATATCAATCTTTACGTCTCGACCATTTCAAGACTCCTCGTCATGTCCCCGATCTCATCCGGGAGTCCGAACTACCTTCGGTACATCAAAACACATAAACTCATAATATAACCGTCATCGAACTTTAAGCGTGCGGACCCTACAGGTTCGAGAATAATGTAGACATGACCGAGACACGTCTCCGGTCAATAACCAATAGCGGAACCTAGATGCTCATATTGGCTCCCACATATTCTACGAAGATCTTTATCGGTCAAACCGCATAACAACATAATTTATTCTCTTTGTCATCGGTTTGTTACTTGCCCGAGATTCGATCGTCGGTATCTCAATACCTAGTTCAATCTCATTACGGGCAAGTCTCTTTACTCATTCCATAATACATCATCCCGCAACTAACTCATTAGTTACAATGCTTGCAAGGCTTATAGTGATGTTGCATTTACTGAGTGGGCCCAGAGATACCTCTCCGACAAATCGGAGGAACAAATCCTAATCTCGAAATACGCCAACCCAACAAGGTACCTTCCGGAGACACCTGTAGACGCACCTTTATAAATCACCCAGTTACTTGTGACGTTTGGTAGCACACAAAGTGTTCCTCCGGTAAACGGCGAGTTGCCATAATCTCATAGTCACTAGGAACATGTATAAGTTCATGAAGAAAGGCAATAGCACAATACTAACAATCAAGTGCTAAGCTAACGGAATGGTCAAGTCAATCACATTCATTTCTCCTAATGATCTGCATCCCGTTAAATCAAATGACAACTCATGTCTATGGCTAGGAAACATAACCATCTTTGACTCAACAGAGCTAGTCAAGTAGAGGCCATACTAGTGACACTTTGTTTGTCTATGTATTCACACAAGTATTATGTTTCCGTTAATACAATTCTAGCATGAATAATAAACATTTATCATGAAATATGGAAATAAATAATAACTATATTATTGCCTCTAGGGCATATTTCCTTCCTGTTTATCTTTGCAAGTCTCTTCGAATTATCAGTTTGGTTTGGCCTACTAGATTGATCTTTCTTGCAATAGGAGAAGTGCCTAGCTTTGGGTTCAATCTTGCGGTGTCCTTTCCCAGTGACAGTAGGGGCAGCAAGGCACGTATAGTATTGTTGCCATCGAGGATAAAAAGATGGGGTTTATATCATATTGCATGAGTTTATCCCTCTACATCAGGTCATCTTGCTTAAAGCGTTACTCTGTTCTTATGAACTTAATACTCTACATGCATGCTGGATAGCGGTCGATGTGTGGAGTAATAGTAGTAGATGCAGGCAGGAGTCGGTCTACTTGTCTCGGACGTGGTGCCTATATACATGATCATAAGTAGATATTCTCATAACTATGCTCAATTCTGTCAATTGCTCAACAGTAATTTGTTCACCCACCATAAATACTTATGCTCTTGAGAGAATCCACTAGTGAAACCTATGGCCCCGGGGTCTATTTTCCATCATATTAATCTTCCAACACTTAGCTATTTTTATTGCCTTTTATTTTACTTTGCATCTTTATCATAAAAATACCAAAAATATTATCTTATCATATCTATCAGATCTCACTCTCGTAAGTGACCGTGTAGGGATTGACAACCCCTTATCGCGTTGGTTGCGAGGATTTATTTGTTTGTGTAGGTGCGAGGGACTCGTGCGTGGCCTCCTACTGGATTGGTACCTTCGTTCTCAAAAACTGAGGGAAATACTTACGCTACTTTGCTGCATCACCCTTTCCTCTTCAAGGGAAAACCAACGCAGTGCTCAAGAGGTAGCAAGAAGGATTTCTGGCGCCGTTGCCGGGGAGTCTACGCAAAAGTCAACATACCAAGTACCCATCACAAACCCTTATCTCCCGCATTACATTATTTTCCATTTACCTCTCATTTTCCTCTCCCCCACTTCACCCTCGCCGTTTTATTCGCCCTCTCTCTTTTCCGTTCGCCTCTTTTTCCGCTTGCTTCTTGTTTGCTCGTGTGTTGGATTGCTTGCTTGTCACGATGGCTCAAGATAATACCAAATTATGTGACTTTACCAATACCAACAACAATGATTTCCTTAGTACTCCAATTGCTCCTATTACCAATACTGAGTCTTGTGAAATTAATACCGCTTTGTTGAATCTTGTCATGAAAGATAATTTCGCCGGCCTTCCTAGTGAAGATGCCGCTACCCATCTAAATAGCTTCGTTGATTTATGTGATATGCAAAAGAAGAAATATATGGATAATGATATCGTTAAATTGAAGCTATTTCCTTTTTCGCTTAGATATCGTGCAAAAGCTTGGTTTTCATCTTTGCCTAAAATAGTATCGATTCATGGAATAAGTGCAAAGATGCTTTTATCTCTAAGTATTTTCGTCCCGCTAAGATCATCTCTCTTAGAAACGATATTATGAATTTTAAGCAACTTGATCATGAACATGTTGCACAAGCTTGGGAGAGGATGAAATTAATTATACGTAATTGCCCTACGCATGGTTTGAATTTGTGGATGATCATACAAATTTTTATGACGGATTGAATTTTGCATCTAGAAATCTTTTAGATTCGGCCGTGGGAGGCACTTTTATGGAAATCACTTTAGGAGAAGCTACTAAACTCCTAGATAATATTATGGTTAATTATTCTCAATGGCACACTGAAAGATCTACTAATAAAAAAGTGCATGCGATAGAAGAAATTAATGTTTTGAGTGGAAAGATGGATGAACTTATGAAATTATTTGCTACTAAGAGTGTTTCTTCTGATCCTAATGATATGCCTTTGTCTACTCTGATTGAGAATAATAATGAACCTATTGATGTGAATTTTGTTGGTAGGAATAATTTTGGTAACAACGCGTATAGAGGAAACTTTAATCCTAGGCCTTATCCTAGTAATTCCTCTAATAATTATGGTAATTCCTACAACAATTCTTATGGAAACTTTAATAAGATGTCTTCTGAATTTGAGACTAGTGTTAAGGAATTTATGAATTCGCAAAAGAATTTCAATGCTTTGCTTGAAGAAAAATTGCTTAAAGATGATGAATTGGCTAGGAACGTTGATATAATTTCTCTTGATGTTGATTCTTTAAAACTTAGATCTATTCCACCTAAGCATGATATCAATGAGTCTCTCAAAGCCATGAGAATTTCCATTGATGAGTGCGAAGAAAGAACCGCTAGGATGCGTGCTAAGAAAGATTGCTTTGTGAAAGCGTGTTCTTCAAATTTCTATGAAAATAAAGATGAAGATCTAAAAGTTATTGTTGTGTCCCCTATTAAATCTTTGTTTTACAATATGAATCTTGATAATGATGGGACTGAATATGATCCACCTTTACGTAGAAGGCGTTCCAAAAATTCGGAGTTTTTAGATCTTGATGCTAAAATTGATAAAAGTGGGATTGAAGAGATCAAAACATTAGATATTAATGAACCAACTATTTTGGATTTCAAGAAATTTAATTATGATAATTTCTCTTTGATAGATTGTATTTCCTTGTTGCAATCCGTGCTAAATTCTCCACATGCTTATAGTCAAAATAAAGCCTTTACTAAACATATCGTTGATGCTTTGATGCAATCTTATGAAGAAAAACTTGAGTTGGGAGTTTCTATCCCTAGAAAACTTTATGATGAATGGGAACCTACTATTAAAATTAAAATTAAAGATCATGAATGCTATGCTTTGTGTGATTTGGGTGCTAGTGTTTCCACGATTCAAAAGACTTTGTGCGATTTGCTAAGTTTCCGTGATTTTGATGATTGCTCTCTAAACTTGCACCTTGCGGATTCCACTATTAAGAAACCTATGGGAAGAATTAATGATGTTCTTATTGTTGCAAATAGGAATTATGTGCCCGTAGATTTTATTGTTCTTGATAGAGATTGCAATCCTTCGTGCCCTATTATTCTTGGTAGACCTTTCCTTAGAACGATTGGTGCAATTATTGATATGAAGGCAGGGAATATTAGATTCCAATTTCCATTAAGGAAAGGCATGGAACACTTCCCTAGAAAGAAGATTAAATTACCTTATGAATATATTATGAGAGCCACTTATGGATTTCCTTCCAAAGATGGCAATACCTAGATCTATCCTTGCTATTATGCCTAGCTAGGGGCGTTAAACGATAGCGCTTGTTGGGAGGCAACCCAATTTTATATTTAGTTTTTTGCTTTTTGCTTCTGTTTAGGAATAAATATTTGTTCTAGCCTCTGGTTAGATTTGTTTTTATGTTTTATTTAGTGTTTGTGCCAAGTTAAACCTATAGGATCTTCTTGGATGATAGTTATTTGATCTTGCTGTAAATTCCAGAAACTTTCTGTTCACGAAAACAATTGTTAAAAGTCGCCAGAACGTGATAAAATATTGATTCCAATTGATGCTGATGAATAAACAAATTGTCTAGGTAGTCCTATTTTTTCTGAATTTTTGGAGTTCCAGAAGTTTGCGTTAGTTACAGATTCCTACAGACTGTTCTGTTTTTGACAAATTCTGTTTTTCGTGTGTTGTTTGCTTATTTTGATGAATCTATGGCTAGTAAAATAGTTTATAAACCATAGAGAAGTTGGAATACAGTAGGTTTAACACCAATATAAATAAAGAATGAGTTCATTACAGTACCTTGAAGTGGTCTTTTGTTTTCTTTCGCTAACGGAGCAAACGAGATTTTCTACTGAGTTTTGTGTTGTGAAGTTTTCAAGTTTTGGGTAAAAGATTTGATGGATTATGGAACAAGGAGTGGCAAGAGCCTAAGCTTGGGGATGCCCATGGCACCCCAAGATAATCTAAGGACACCTAAAATCCAAAGCTTGGGGATGCCCCGGAAGGCATCCCCTCTTTCGTCTACTTCCATCGGTAACTTTACTTGGGGCTATATTTTTATTCACCACATGATATGTGTTTTGCTTGGAGCGTCTTGTATGATTTGAGTCTTTGCTTTTTAGTTTACCACAATCATCTTTGCTATACACACCTTTGGAGAGAGACACACATGATTCGGATATTATTAGAATACTCTATGTGCTTCACTTATATCTTTTGAGTTATATAGTTTTTGCTCTAGTGCTTCACTTATATCTTTTAGAGCACGGTGGTGGATTTGTTTTATAGAAACTATTGTTCTCTCATGCTTCACTTAGATTATTTTGAGAGTCCTACAAAACAGCATGGTAATTTTCTTTAATTATGGTAGGCATTCAAGATTAGTAAAAAAATTCTTATGAGTGTGTTGATACTATGAGAAGTTAGATGCTTGATAATTATTTTGAGATATGAAGATGGTGATATTAGAGTCATGCTAGTTGAGTAGTTTTGAATTTGAGAAATACTTGTGTTAAAGTTTGTGATTCCCGTAGCATGCATGTATGGTGAACCGTTATGTGATGAAGTCGGAGCATGATTTATTTATTGATTGTGCTCCTTATGAGTGGCGCTCTGGGACGAGCGATGGTCTTTTCCTACCAATCTATCCCCCTAGGAGCATGCGCGTAATACTTTGCTTTGATAAATTGTACATTTTTGCAATAAGTATATGAGTTCTTTATGACTAATGTTGAGTCCATGGATTATACGCACTTTTCTTCCTTCCACCATTGCTAGCCTCTCTAATACCGCGCACTTTTCGCCGGTATCATACACCCACCATATACCTTCCTCAAAACAGCCACCATACCTACCTATCATGGCATTTCCATAGCCATTCCGAGATATATTGCCATGCAACTTACCACCGTTCCGTTTATTATGACACGCTCCATCATTGTCATATTGCTTTGCATGATCATGTAGTTGACATCGTATTTGTGGCAAAGCCACCGTTCATAATTCTTTCATACATATCACTCTTGATTCATTGCATATCCCGGTACACCGCCGGAGGCATTCACATAGAGTCATATTTTGTTTTAAGTATTGAGTTGTAAGTAAATAAAAGTGTGATGATCATCATTTTTAGAGAATTTTCCCAAGTGAGGAAAGGATGATGGAGACTATGATTCCCCCACAAGTTGGGATGAGAATCCGGACGAAAAAAAAAAGAGAAAGGCCAAATAAAAAGAAGAAAAGGCCCAAATAAAAAAATGAGAGAAAAAGAGAGAAGGGACAATGTTACTATCCTTTTACCACACTTGTGCTTCAAAGTAGCACCATGATCTTCATGATAGAAAGTCTCCTATGATATCACTTTCATATACTAGTGGGAAATTTTTCATTATAGAACTTGGCTTGTATATTCCAATGATGGGCTTCCTCAAAATGCCCTAGGTCTTCGTGAGCAAGCGAGTTGGATGCACACCCACTTAGTGTTGGGGATCGTTGCAGAAATTAAAAAAATTCTACGCATCACCAAGATCAATCTATAGAGTTTACTAGCAACGAGAGGGGAGGAGTGCATCTACATACGCTTGTAGATCGCGAGCGGAAGCGTTCAAGAGAACGGGGTTGATGGAGTCGTACTCGTTGTGATCCAAATCACCGATGATCCAAGCGCCGAACGGAGGCCACCTCCGTGTTCAACACACGTACGGAGCGGTGACGTCTCCCACGCCTTGATCCAGCAAGGAGGAGGGAGAGGTTGAGGAAGAGGGCTCCAACAGCAGCACGACGGCGTGGTGGTGGTGGAGTGACAGTACTCCGGCAGGGCTTCGCCAAGCACACGCGGAGGAGGAGAGGTGTTGGGGAGGGGAGGGGCTGCGCCTTGGATGTGGTGCTGCAGCCCTCCCCTCACCCCTCTATTTATAGGGAGAAGGGGGAAGGGGGCCGGCCCCTCTAGATGAGATCTAGAGGGGGGGCGGTGGCCAAGGGGGAGGGAGCTTGCCCCCCAAGCAAGGGGGGCGCCCCCCTTTAGGGTTCCCCCCAAACCCTAGGCGCATGGGCCCTAGGGGAGTTGGCGCCCAGCCCACTTAGGGCTGGTTCCCTTCCACCTACAGCCCATAAGGCCCTCCGGGGCAGGTGGACCCTCCCGGTGGACCCCCGGAACCCCTCCGGTGGTCCCGGTACAATACCGGTATACCCCCGAATATTTCCGGTGACCGTATGATGACTTCCCATATATAAATCTTCACCTCCGGACCATTCCGGAACTCCTCGTGACGTCCGGGATCTCATCCGGGACTCCGAACAACATTCGGTAATCACATACAAACCTTCCTTATAACCCTAGCGTCATCGAACCTTAAGTGTGTAGACCCTACGGGTTCGGGAATCATGCAGACATGACCGAGACACCTCTCTAGCCAATAACCAACAGCGGGATCTGGATACCCATGTTGGCTCCCACATGTTCCACGATGATCTCATCAGATGAACCACGATGTCGAGGATTCAAGCAATCCCGTATACAATTCCCTTTGTCAATCGGTACGTTACTTGCCCGAGATTCGATCATCGGTATCCCAATACCTCGTTCAATCTCGTTACCGGCAAGTCAGTTTACTCGTTCCGTAATGCATGATCCCGTGACTAACTACTTAGTCACATTGAGCTCATTATGATGATGCAATACCGAGTGGGCCCAGAGATACCTCTCCGTCATACGGAGTGACAAATCCCAGTCTCGATCCGAGCCAACCCAACAGACACTTTCGGAGATACCTTTAGTGCACCTTTATAGCCACCCAGTTACGTTGTGACGTTTGGTACACCCAAAGCATTCCTACGGTATCCGGGAGTTGCACGATCTCATGGTCTAAGGAAATGATACTTGACATTAGAAAAGCTTTAGCACACGAACTACACGATCTAGTGCTATGCTTAGGATTGGGTCTTGTCCATCACATCATTCTCCTAATGATGTGATCCCGTTATCAATGACATCCAATGTCCATGGTCAGGAAACCGTAACCATGTATTGATCAACGAGCTAGTCAACTAGAGGCTCACTAGGGACATGTTATGGTCTATGTATTCACACATGTATTACGATTTCCGCATAACACAATTAAAGCATGAACAATAGACAATTATCATGAACAAGGAAATATAATAATAACCATTTTATTATTGCCTCAAGGGCATATTTCCAACAGTCTCCCACTTGCACTAGAGTCAATAATCTAGTTACATTGTGATGAATCGTACACCCGTAGAGTTCTGGTGTTGATCATGTTTCGCTGGTGGAAGAGGTTTAGTCAACGGATCTGCGACATTCAAATCCGTATGCACTTTACAAATATCTATGTCTCCATTTTGAACATTTTCACGAATGGAGTTGAAGCGACGCTTGATGTGCCTGGTCTTCTTGTGAAACCTGGGCTCCTTGGCAAGGGCAATAGCTCCAGTGTTGTCACAGAAGAGAGTCATCGGCCCCGATGCATTGGGAATAACTCCTAGGTCAGCAATGAACTCCTTCATCCAGATTGCTTCATGTGCTGCCTCCGAGGCTGTCATGTACTCTGCTTTACATGTAGATCCCGCCACGACGCTTTGCTTGCAACTGCACCAGCAGACTGCCCCACCATTCAAAATGTACACGTATCCGGTTTGTGACTTAGAGTCATCTAGATCTGTGTCGAAGCTAGCATCGACGTAACCCTTTACGACGAGCTCTTCGTCACCTCCATAAACGAGAAACATATCCTTAGTCCTTTTCAGGTACTTAAGGATGTTCTTGACCGCTGTCCAGTGTTCCATGCCGGGATTACTTTGGTACCTTCCTACCAAACTTACGGCAAGGTTTACATCAGGTCTGGTACACAGCATGGCATACATAATAGACCCTATGGCCGAGGCATAGGGGACGACACTCATCTTTTCTCTATCTTCTGCCGTGGTCGGGCATTGAGCCGTGCTCAATCTCACACCTTGCAATACAGGCAAGAACCCCTTCTTGGACTGATCCATATTGAACTTCTTCAATATCTTGTCAAGGTATGTGCTTTGTGAAAGACCTATGAGGCGTCTCGATCTATCTCTATAGATCTTGATGCCTAATATGTAAGCAGCTTCTCCAAGATCCTTCATTGAAAAACACTTATTCAAGTAGGCCTTTATACTTTCCAAGAATTCTATATCATTTCCCATCAATAGTATGTCATCCACATATAATATGAGAAATGCTACAGAGCTCCCACTCACTTTCTTGTAAACACAGGCTTCTCCATAAGTCTGTGTAAACCCAAACGCTTTGATCATATCATCAAAGTGAATGTTCCAACTCCGAGATGCCTGCACCAGCCCATAGATTGAGCGCTGGAGCTTGCATACTTTGTCAGCATTCTTAGGATCGACAAAACCTTCCGGCTGCATCATATACAATTCTTCCTTAAGGAAGCCATTAAGGAATGTCGTTTTGACGTCCATTTGCCATATTTCATAATCGTAGAATGCGGCAATTGCTAACATGATTCGGACGGACTTCAGCTTCGCTACGGGTGAGAAGGTCTCATCGTAGTCAACTCCTTGAACTTGTCCATAACCCTTAGCGACAAGTCGAGCTTTATAGATGGTAACATTTCCATCCGCGTCCGTCTTCTTCTTAAAGATCCATTTATTTTCTATCGCTCGCCGATCATCGGGCAAGTCTGTCAAAGTCCATACTTTGTTTTCATACATGGATCCTATCTCGGATTGCATGGCTTCAAGCCATTTGTTGGAATCTGGGCCCGCCATTGCTTCTTCATAGTTCGAAGGTTCACCGTTGTCCAACAACATGATTTCCAGGACAGGGTTGCCGTACCACTCTGGTGCGGAACGTGTCCTTGTGGACCTACGAAGTTCAGTGGTAACTTGATCATGATCGTCATCATTAACTTCCTCTCTAGTCGGTGCAGGCACCACAGAAACATTTTCTTGTGCTGCGCTACTTTCTGGTTCGAGAGGGGTCATCTCATCAAGTTCCACTTTCCTCCCACTTCTTTCGAGAGAAACTCTTTCTCCAGAAAGGACCCGTTCTTGGCAACGAAGATCTTGCCTTCGGATCTGAGGTAGAAGGTATACCCAATGGTTTCCTTAGGGTATCCTATGAAGACGCATTTTTCCGACTTGGGTTCGAGCTTTTCAGGTTGAAGTTTCTTGACATAAGCATCGCATCCCCAAACTTTAAGAAACGACAGCTTAGGTTTCTTTCCAAACCATAATTCATACGGTGTCGTCTCAACGGATTTCGACGGAGCCCTATTTAAAGTGAATGCGGCAGTCTCTAAAGCATAACCCCAGAATGATAGCGGTAGATCGGTAAGAGACATCATAGATCGCACCATATCCAATAGAGTGCGATTACGACGTTCGGACACACCATTACGCTGAGGTGTTCCAGGCGGCGTGAGTTGTGAAACAATTCCACATTTCCTTAAGTGTGTGCCAAATTCGTGACTCAAATATTCCCCTCCACGATCTGATCGTAAGAACTTTATTTTCCTGTCACGTTGATTCTCAACCTCACTCTGAAATTCCTTGAACTTTTCAAAGGTCTCAGACTTGTGTTTCATTAAGTAGACATACCCATATCTACTCAAGTCATCAGTGAGGGTGAGAACATAACGATAGCCACCGCGAGCCTCAACGCTCATTGGACCGCACACATCAGTATGTATGATTTCCAATAAGTTGGTTGCTCGCTCCATTGTTCCGGAGAACGGAGTCTTGGTCATTTTGCCCATGAGGCATGGTTCGCACGTGTCAAATGATTCATAATCAAGAGACTCCAAAAGTCCATCTGCATGGAGTTTCTTCATGCGTTTGACACCAATGTGACCAAGGCGGCAGTGCCACAAGTATGTGGGACTATCATTATCAACCTTACATTTCTTGGCATTCACACTATGAATATGTGTAACATCACGTTCGAGATTCATTAAGAATAAACCATTGACCAGCGGGGCATGACCATAAAACATATCTCTCATATAAATAGAACAACCATTATTCTCGGATTTAAATGAGTAGCCATCTCGCATTAAACGAGATCCAGATACAATGTTCATGCTCAAAGCTGGCACTAAATAACAATTATTGAGGTTTAAAACTAATCCCGTAGGTAAATGTAGAGGTAGCGTGCCGACGGCGATCACATCGACCTTGGAACCATTCCCGACGCGCATCGTCACCTCGTCCTTCGCCAGTCTCCGCTTATTCCGCAGCTCCTGCTTTGAGTTACAAATATGAGCAACCGCACCGGTATCAAATACCCAGGAGCTACTACGAGCGCTGGTTAGGTACACATCAATAACATGTATATCACATATACCTTTGGTATTGCCGGCCTTCTTATCCGCTAAGTACTTGGGGCAGTTCCGCTTCCAGTGACCGTTTCCCTTGCAATAAAAGCACTCAGTCTCAGGCTTGGGTCCATTCTTTGTCTTCTTCCCGGCAGCTTGCTTACCGGGCGCGGCAACTCCCTTGCCGTCTTTCTTGAAGTTCTTCTTACCCTTGCCTTTCTTGAACTTAGTGGTCTTATTCACCATCAACACTTGATGTTCCTTTTTGATCTCCACCTCCGCTGATTTCAGCATTGAATATACCTCAGGAATGGTCTTTTCCATCCCCTGCATATTGAAGTTCATCACAAAGCTCTTGTAGCTAGGTGGGAGCGACTGAAGGATTCTGTCAACGACCGCGTCATCCGGGAGATTAACTCCCAGCTGAGACAAGCGGTTGTGCAACCCAGACATTTTGAGTATGTGTTCGCTGACGGAACTATTCTCCTCCATCTTACAACTGTAGAACTTGTCGGAGACTTCATATCTCTCGACCCGGGCATGAGCTTGGAAAACCATTTTCAGCTCTTGGAACATCTCATATGCTCCGTGCTGCTCGAAACGCTTTTGGAGCCCCGGTTCTAAGCTGTAAAGCATGCCGCACTGAACCAGGGAGTAATCATCAACACGTGTTTGCCAGGCGTTCATAACGTCTTGGTTTGCTGGGACGGGTGCTTCACCTAGCGGTGCTTCAAGGACATATGCTTTCTTGGCAGCTATGAGGATGATCCTCAAGTTCCGGACCCAGTCCGTATAGTTGCTACCATCGTCTTTCAGCTTGGTTTTCTCTAGGAACGCGTTGAAGTTGAGGTTGACATTAGCGTGGGCCATTTGATCTACAAGACATATTGTAAAGATTTTAGACTAAGTTCATGATAATTAAGTTCATCTAATCAAATTATTAATGAACTCCCACTCAGACAGACATCCCTCTAGTCATCTAAGTGATACATGATCCGAGTCAACTAGGCCGTGTCCGATCATCACGTGAGACGGACTAGTCATCATCGGTGAACATCTTCATGTTGATCGTATCTGCTATACGACTCATGCTCGACCTTTCGGTCTCTTGTGTTCCGAGGCCATGTCTGTACATGCTAGGCTCGTCAAGTCAACCTAAGTGTATTGCGTGTGTAAATCTGGCTTACACCCGTTGTATGCGAACGTTAGAACCTATCACACCCGATCATCACGTGGTGCTTCGGAACAACGAACCTTCGCAACGGTGCACAGTTAGGGGGAACACTTTCTTGAAATTTTAGCGAGGGATCATCTTATTTATGCTACCGTCGTTCTAAGCAAATAAGATATAAAACATGATAAACATCACATGCAATCAAATAGTGACATGATATGGCCAATATCATTTTGCTCCTTTTGATCTCCATCTTCGAGGCGCCATGTTCATCATTGTCACCGGCTTGACACCATGATCTCCATCATCGTGTCTTCATGAAGTTGTCTCGCCAACTATTACTTCTACTACTATGGCTAACGGTTAGCAATAAAGTAAAGTAATTACATGACGTTTCAGTTGACACGCAGGTCATAAATAAATTAAGACAACTCCTATGGCTCCTGCCGGTTGTCATACTCATCGACATGCAAGTCGTGATTCCTATTACAAGAACATGATCAATCTCATACATCACATATATCATTCATCACATCCTTCTGGCCATATCACATCACATGACACTTGCTGCAAAAACAAGTTAGACGTCCTCTAATTGTTGTTGCAAATTTTACGTGGCTGCTATAGGTTTCTAGCAAGAACGTTTCTTACCTACGCCAAAACCACAACGTGATATGCCAATTTCTATTTACCCTTCATAAGGACCCTTTTCATCGAATCCGATCCGACTAAAGTGGGAGAGACAGACACCCGCTAGCCACCTTATGCAACTAGTGCATGTTAGTCGGTGGAACCTGTCTCACGTAAGCGTACGTGTAAGGTCGGTCCGGGCCGCTTCATCCCACGATGCCGCCGAATCAAGATAAGACTAGTAACGGCAAGTAAATTGACAAAATCGACGCCCACAACAACTTGTGTTCTACTCGTGCATAGAAACTACGCATAGACCTAGCTCATGATGCCACTGTTGGGGATCGTAGCAGAAATTAAAAATTTCTACGCATCACCAAGATCAATCTATGGAGTTTACTAGCAACGAGAGGGGAGGAGTGCATCTACATACCCTTGTAGATCGCGAGCGGAAGCATTCAAGAGAACGGGGTTGATGGAGTCGTACTCGTCGTGATCCAAATCACCGATGATCCAAGCGCCGAACGGACGGCACCTCCGCGTTCAACACACGTACGGAGCGGTGACGTCTCCCACGCCTTGATCCAGCAAGGAGGAGGGAGAGGTTGAGGAAGAAGGCTCCAACAGCAGCACGACGGCGTGGTGGTGGTGGAGTGACAGTTCTCCGGCAGGGCTTCGCGAAGCACACGCGGAGGAGGAGAGGTGTTGGGGAGGGGAGGGGCTGCGCCTTGGATGTGGTGCTGCAGCCCTCCCGTCGCCCCTCTATTTATAGGGAGAAGGGGGAAGGGGGCCGGCCCCTCTAGATGAGATCTAGAGGGGGGGCGGCGGCCAAGGGGGAGGGAGCTTGCCCCCCAAGCAAGGGGGGCGCCCCCCTTTAGGGTTCCCCCCAAACCCTAGGCGCATGGGCCCTAGGGGGGTTGGCGCCCAGCCCACTAAGGGCTGGTTCCCTTCCACCTACAGCCCATAAGGCCCTCCGGGGCAGGTGGACCCTCCCGGTGGACCCCCGGAACCCCTCCGGTGGTCCCGGTACAATACCGGTATACCCCCGAATATTTCCGGTGACCGTATGGTGACTTCCCATATATAAATCTTCACCTCCGGACCATTCCGGAACTCCTCGTGACGTCCGGGATCTCATCCGGGACTCCGAACAACATTCGGTAATCACATACAAACCTTCCTTATAACCCTAGCGTCATCGAACCTTAAGTGTGTAGACCCTACGGGTTCGGGAATCATGCAGACATGACCGAGACACCTCTCTAGCCAATAACCAACAGCGGGATCTGGATACCCATGTTGGCTCCCACATGTTCCACGATGATCTCATCGGATGAACCACGATGTCGAGGATTCAAGCAATCCCGTATACAATTCCCTTTGTCAATCGGTACGTTACTTGCCCGAGATTCGATCGTCGGTATCCCAATACCTCGTTCAATCTCGTTACCGGCAAGTCACTTTACTCGTTCCGTAATGCATGATCCCGTGACTAACTACTTAGTCACATTGAGCTCATTATGATGATGCAATACCGAGTGGGCCCAGAGATACCTCTCCGTCATACGGAGTGACAAATCCCAGTCTCGATCCGAGCCAACCCAACAGACACTTTCGGAGATACCTGTAGTGCACCTTTATAGCCACCCAGTTACGTTGTGACGTTTGGTACACCCAAAGCATTCCTACGGTATCCGGGAGTTGCACGATCTCATGGTCTAAGGAAATGATACTTGACATTAGAAAAGCTTTAGCAAACGAACTACACGATCTAGTGCTATGCTTAGGATTGGGTCTTGTCCATCACATCATTCTCCTAATGATGTGATCCCGTTATCAATGACATCCAATGTCCATGGTCAGGAAACCGTAACCATCTATTGATCAACGAGCTAGTCAACTAGAGGCTCACTAGGGACATGTTATGGTCTATGTATTCACACATGTATTACGATTTCCGGATAACACAATTAAAGCATGAACAATAGACAATTATCATGAACAAGGAAATATAATAATAACCATTTTATTATTGCCTCTAGGGCATATTTCCAACAGTCTCCCACTTGCACTAGAGTCAATAATCTAGTTACATTGTGATGAATCATACACCCATAGAGTTCTAGTGTTGATCATGTTTCGCTGGTGGAAGAGGTTTAGTCAACGGATCTGCGACATTCAAATCCGTATGCACTTTACAAATATCTATGTCTCCATTTTGAACATTTTCACGAATGGAGTTGAAGCGACGCTTGATGTGCCTGGTCTTCTTGTGAAACCTGGGCTCCTTGGCAAGGGCAATAGCTCCAGTGTTGTCACAGAAGAGAGTCATCGGCCCCGATGCATTGGGAATAACTCCTAGGTCGGCAATGAACTCCTTCATCCAGATTGCTTCATGTGCTGCCTCCGAGGCTGCCATGTACTCTGCTTCACATGTAGATCCCGCCACGACGCTTTGCTTGCAACTGCACCAGCTGACTGCCCCACCATTCAAAATGTACACGTATCCGGTTTGTGACTTAGAGTCATCCAGATCTGTGTCGAAGCTAGCATCGACGTAACCCTTTACGACGAGCTCTTCGTCACCTCCATAAACGAGAAACATATCCTTAGTCCTTTTCAGGTACTTCAGGATGTTCTTGACCGCTGTCCAGTGTTCCATGCCGGGATTACTTTGGTACCTTCCTACCAAACTTACGGCAAGGTTTACATCAGGTCTGGTACACAGCATGGCATACATAATAGACCCTATGGCCGAGGCATAGGGGACGACACTCATCTTTTCTCTATCTTCTGCCGTGGTCGGGCATTGAGCCGTGCTCAATCTCACACCTTGCAATACAGGCAAGAACCCCTTCTTGGACTGATCCATATTGAACTTCTTCAATATCTTGTCAAGGTATGTGCTTTGTGAAAGACCTATGAGGCGTCTCGATCTATCTCTATAGATCTTGATGCCTAATATGTAAGCAGCTTCTCCAAGGTCCTTCATTGAAAAACACTTATTCAAGTAGGCCTTTATACTTTCCAAGAATTCTATATCATTTCCCATCAATAGTATGTCATCCACATATAATATGAGAAATGCTACAGAGCTCCCACTCACTTTCTTGTAAACACAGGCTTCTCCATAAGTCTGTGTAAACCCAAACGCTTTGATCATCTCATCAAAGCGAATGTTCCAACTCCGAGATGCCTGCACCAGCCCATAGATTGAGCGCTGGAGCTTGCATACTTTGTCAGCATTCTTAGGATCGACAAAACCTTCCGGCTGCATCATATACAATTCTTCCTTAAGGAAGCCATTAAGGAATGCCGTTTTGACGTCCATTTGCCATATTTCATAATCGTAGAATGCGGCAATTGCTAACATGATTCGGACGGACTTCAGCTTCGCTACGGGTGAGAAGGTCTCATCGTAGTCAACTCCTTGAACTTGTCCATAACCCTTAGCGACAAGTCGAGCTTTATAGATGGTAACATTTCCATCCGCGTCCGTCTTCTTCTTAAAGATCCATTTATTTTCTATCGCTCGCCGATCATCGGGCAAGTCTGTCAAAGTCCATACTTTGTTTTCATACATGGATCCTATCTCGGATTGCATGGCTTCAAGCCATTTGTTGGAATCTGGGCCCGCCATTGCTTCTTCATAGTTCGAAGGTTCACCGTTGTCCAACAACATGATTTCTAGGACAGGGTTGCCGTACCACTCTGGTGCGGAACGTGTCCTTGTGGACCTACGAAGTTAAGTGGTAACTTGATCATGATCATCATCATTAACTTCCTCTCTAGTCGGTGCAGGCACCACAGAAACATTTTCTTGTGCCGCGCTACTTTCTGGTTCGAGAGGGGTCATCTCATCAAGTTCCACTTTCCTCCCACTTCTTTCGAGAGAAACACTTTTTCCAGAAAGGACCTGTTCTTGGGAATGAAGATCTTGCCTTCGGATCTGAGGTAGAAGGTATACCCAATGGTTTCCTTAGGGTATCCTATGAAGACGCATTTTTCCGACTTGGGTTCGAGCTTTTCAGGTTGAAATTTCTTGACATAAGCATCGCATCCCCAAACTTTAAGAAACGACAGCTTAGGTTTCTTTCCAAACCATAATTCATACGGTGTCGTCTCAACGGATTTCGACGGAGCCCTATTTAAAGTGAATGTGGCAGTCTCTAAAGCATAACCCCAGAATGATAGCGGTAGATCGGTAAGAGACATCATAGATTGCACCATATCCAATAGAGTGCGATTACGACGTTCGGACACACCATTACGCTGAGGTGTTCCAGGCGGCGTGAGTTGTGAAACAATTCCACATCTCCTTAAGTGTGTGCCAAATTCGTGACTCAAATATTCCCCTCCACGATCTGATCGTAAGAACTTTATTTTCCTGTCACGTTGATTCTCAACCTCACTCTGAAATTCCTTGAACTTTTCAAAGGTCTCGGACTTGTGTTTCATTAAGTAGACATACCCATATCTACTCAAGTCATCAGTGAGGGTGAGAACATAATGATAGCCACCGCGAGCGTCAACGCTCATTGGACCGCACACATCAGTATGTATGATTTCCAATAAGTTGGTTGCTCGCTCCATTGTTCCGGAGAACGGAGTCTTGGTCATTTTGCCCATGAGGCATGGTTCGCACGTGTCAAATGATTCACAATCCAGAGACTCCAAAAGTCCATCTGCATGGAGTTTCTTCATGCGTTTGACACCAATGTGACCAAGGCGTCAGTGCCACAAGTATGTGGGACTATCATTATCAACCTTACATTTCTTGTCATTCACACTATGAATATGTGTAACATCACGTTCGAGATTCATTAAGAATAAACCATTGACCAGCGGGGCATGACCATAAAACATATCTCTCATATAAATAGAACAACCATTATTCTCGGATTTAAATGAGTAGCCATCTCGCATTAAACGAGATCCAGATACAATGTTCATGCTCAAAGCTGGCACTAAATAAAAATTATTGAGGTTTAAAACTAATCCCGTAGGTAAATGTAGAGGTAGCGTGCTGACGGGGATCACATCGACCTTGGAACCATTCCCGACGCGCATCGTCACCTCGTCCTTCGCCAGTCTCCGCTTATTCCGCAGCTCCTGCTTTGAGTTACAAATATGAGCAACCGCACCGGTATCAAATACCCAGGAGCTACTACGAGCACCGGTATCAACTATGGCCCTCCCCTCGCCGGCCAGAAAAAACAGAGCACTATGGAGTGCTCTACTGCGGTGGTGGGATATATATAGGCAGCTCATTTGTCCCGGTTCGTGGCTGGAACCGGGACTAAAGCTACACCTTCTGTCCCGGTTCGAGCCACGAACCGGGACCAATGTATGTGGGCCAGGAGCGAGGCCCATTGGTCCCGGTTCGTGCCTAGAACCGGGACAAATGGGTCCAGATGAACCGGGGCCAATGCCCACGAGGCCCCGGCCGGCCCCCTGGGCTCACGAACCGGGGCATATGCCCCCATGGGTCCCGGTTCATGACTGAACCGGGACTAATGGGCTGGCCAGGCCCGAACCAAAGCCCTATTTTCTACTAGTGTTGGAGTAATGTACATGTAAATATATGTCAATCTTGTAACCAATGCCTAGAGTAGTATGGTTCAAAATTTGAAGAACAAACACTGTCTGATGCCTATTGAAGTGGTATGGTTAATATTCACCATATATATTTTGTTTTTCAGATTCTGATGTGAGCACTAGTAAGTATCGGAGAGTCCCGAGTGGTAGGACCGAGTCGTCCGCCTCCCATCAGTCCACTCCCGAGGACGAGTCATCATCGGATGGCGATGTCGGAGTGGACTTAGATAAACCAGATCCGCTCGCTACCGAGTCGGGTGACATGGAGACCTCGGACGACTCGGGGTCTACCTTGAGCAACACTTCCAAGAGGAAGAAATCCAGGCGTGGTCCGGGGAAGGTCCCGGAACCAACTGCTGCCAGCAACCGCCTGTCATTTGCCCGACAGGAGAGGGGTAAGAAAGCATTTCATTTGCATCATATTTTGGATGCCACAGCTTTAACACTCACATATGCTTGTCTTTTATATCATGCAGTCAGTGGACATTTATCCCGACACAACCTAAGGGGACACGCCCGCCGAACCACGTCATCGGCTCCCTCTTGAGGAAGCACTTTCCTGGATTGTCCAAGCCGGGTGATGACGATCCGCCGTCGCCAGGTTCAACCTGGGAGCATTACCAACACAACAAGGATGAGCACAATGTCACCATGGCCACTCGGGTCATCAATGCTTTTTTTGTAAGTATCTTTGCTCCGACCACTGCATTTTTTCATATCCAAATCCTTGCTTGCGTGGATGGTGAGAAGATGCCATATGCTTTCTTCTACGAAACATTTGCTTGCGTGGATGGTGAGCAGCAGAAGGCGATCAAAGGCATCGTGAAATCTGCCCGAAAGATACTCTCTGACACCAAGCACACGCTGCGGTACAAAGCCGTGATGCAGTGTCGGCCGCTCGATGACAAGGAAGACTGCTTGCGAGACCAACTTGTTGCGAGAAGAATACCTGTCAGTGGTAAGTGACTACATCGGTTGCTAGTACTTTGATTCATCCCTCTTGTTCCTCAATTATTCGATTTTGTCTGACTAGGTGAAGGAACCCTGGATGAAGGACAATTGTTGGGAGGCCCTGGTTGACATGTGGTGTGACCCGGCATTGCAGGCGCAACATGTGGAGAAGGGAAATGATCGAGCCAAAATGGCAGGCCCGGCTCATGTCCAGGGGAGCCGGAACCTAACCGCTCTCAAGCAAAATATGGTATGTGGATTAAGATGTTAACTTTTTCACACGGTGCATCTTGGTTCATTAAACTTGATGGTTAATTTTGCAGGAGGCGAAGGTTGGTCACCCGGTCCACATCCTGGAAGCCTAGAAAGAAGGCCACAAGGGGAAGGATGGCGCCGAGTTCTGCAGTGAGTCGGCGGAGGAGAAGTGGGGGACCTTCAAAGAGGTCTTCCAGGAGGTGCATGGGCAAGAAGCCGAACCTACGTCCAAGCCCCTTGATCCTGAGCTTCTCATCATTGCTGGCCAGGGGAAGGGCCATGGCTGCCACCTCCTTTGCAACGGGGCGATCGCCACCTCCTCGCATCGCAAGCTGCACGAGATACGCGAGTTGAGCACCAGCTCAACTCCGTCCATACAGAGTCACCCAACCGCCGCATCACGTGAGACAGCGCGTCTCAAGGTTAGCATCCTAACCTTTCATTTATGTCCATGCCTCGAAATAGCACTGTTCCAACCTATATGAGCCTAATGCCATGTTATAGGATTTAATGGAGCAGCGGGCTGTTATCGACCGTCCATCATGTCGAAGTTATCTGGGAGGGAGTTACATATATCGACAATGACGACATACATACATGGGAAAATAATGTTATCGGGGAGGGGGTATATCGACCCCCCCCCACGTGTTGAAGTTATCGGGAGGGGGTTATATCGACAATGACAATGAACGTACATGGGAAAATAATATTATCGGGGAGGGGGTATATCGACCCCCCCTCGTGTTGAAGTTATCGGGAGAGGGGTATATCGACGACGACAGACCCGATAAAACATAAGAAAACGAAGAAGAAACAAAAAGAGGAGAAGAAGAAAAGGAATAGAGGAGAAGATCGAAGAAAAAAAAAGAAGAAAAAAAGAGGAGAAGAAGAAAGGAATAGAGGAGAGAAGAAGAAAATTATTACTATTTTTTCTTCTTCTCTTCTATTCCTTTCTTCTTCTCCTCTTGTTTTTCTTCTTTTTTCCTCTTCCTATTTATTTCTCCTCTTCTTCCTCTCCTCTTCTTCTCCTTTGTTCCTCTTCTTATTTTCCTTTTTCCTCTCATTCATAAAAAAATGTTCAAATAGAAAATTTCGAAAAAAAGTAAAGGTTTTGCCTAATGCATTGTTCATATGAATATACAAACATTTGCATATTCTACAATAATTAATATCACCAAAAAAATCTATGAACAGAAAAAATCCTAACTTTTCTAAAAATCTATCTTTTGCATATATACATGAACATATATATACACAGAGAACATATATACATACATATACACAGAGAAAATGCAAAAAAAAGATCTAAAAAAAGGACATATAAACAGATATACACACATACATATACTCATACATATACATATAATTAAGCATATAAATGTGCAGAAAAAACATGGAGGAATTAGGGGGAAGTGCCGGCCCGGACCAAGGCGACGGCAGCGCGTCGGGGTAGGGGCAGAGGCGACGGCGGCGTGGTCGGGGCAGGGGCAGAGGCGTCGGCGGCGAAGGGCGGGGCAGGGCGACGGCGACTACGGGGACGGGCCGGGGCGGCGCGCGTCGGGGCAGCGGCGCGGCTGATGGCGATGGCGCGGGCAACGGCGACGGCGACGACGGGCACGGGCGACGGCGGGGGCGGCGGGCGGCGGCGGGGCGGCGGGCGGCGTCGGCGTCGTCGGGGCGGCAACTGCTAGGTAACTCTGAAAATTTCCAAAGTGTGAACTTATATAGCAAAGCCTTTAGTCCCGGTTCGTGGCACCAACCGGGACTAAAGGTAGGCATTACTCCCGGTTGGTGCCACCAACCGGGACCAAAGCCCACTTTTCAGCAGCGCAAAGGGCGGGAAGTGGCGGCCTTTGGTCCCGGTTGGTGGCACCAACCGGGACTAAAGGGGGGGCATTGGTCCCGGTTGGTTCCACGAACCGGTACCAATGCACCCCTTTAGTCCTAGTTGGTGGCACCAACCGAAACCAAAGGCCTCTTGCTGCCTGCGTCGCGGCCAAAAGTTTAGTCCCACCTCGCTAGTTGAGAAGGGCTCGGAGTGGTTTATAAGCCCCGCTGCGGCTACTGTCTCGAACTCCTCTCTATAGCAGGTTTCTGGGCCTAACTTTGGCGCGCTGCCCGTTGAGCTCTCTAGCCCTTCTGGGCCTGTATTTGCAAACCCGAGGGTTGGAGGGCCCAGCGGACAGCGCTCCAACAATTTTTTTTGCTGTATTTAGTTTTTTTGTTTTCTTTTTTGCTTTGTTTATTTTGTTTTGTTTCTACCTACAACAAAAAACTTATTTATTTTATTTTATTTTGTTTCTAATTACTTATTTATTTTACTTTATGATAATTCTTTTTGCTATTAAAGTTTCTATCAAAAAAAGTTCTTTATGAAAATTCTTTTTGCTTTTAATGATTTTGAACAGAAAATACTTCGATAATTTTAGTTGCATCAATTTTATATGATTTTAGTTTCAATAATACTAGAGGTTTCTTATAATGTTTTGAACAGAAAATACTTTGTTAATTTTAGTTTCATAAATTTTATTAAAGTTTATTTTATTTTGTCGGAACACAAGAAGTCCGGAGTTGTAATAAGTTATTAAAAATAAAAAAGAGGCTCAATGCTCGTTGATTTGCTTCAAGCCTTTCGGAATAGTGTAGACTGCACTGCACATAGCTCCATGCAGTCTACCTCATTCCTCAAGGCTTGAAGCTAAGCAACGTGAGCATTGCGCCTCTTCTTCATCGTCTCTGCACTCAGGGCTTATAAACCGCTCCTAGTGCCTCTCAGCTAGCGAGGTGGGACTAAAAAACTGCTTATTAAGAAACTCTAGTACCGGTTCGTGCCACGAACCGGTACTAAAGGTGCTCGTGGGGCCACAGCCTCATTAGTACCGGTTCGTGGCACCAACCGGGACCAAAGGGTGGAATTGGTCCCGGTTCGTGCCACCAACCGGGACCAATGGCCTTGCACAGCGGCGTGGTGGTGAGTTTAGTCCCACCTCGCTAGCTGAGAGAGAGCCGCACCTGTTTATAAGGTGCGGTGCGCCTGAGCTGTCGAGCTCCTCTCTAAAGCAGGCTTACGGCCTAACCTCTCTGTACATGCCTGTGGGCCTACTAGGCCTTCTGCAGGCCTGAATCCTGGCGCATGGATGGGTTTCTAATCGTATTCAGGCCGTGGTGGCCCAGTAGGTGGCATAATTTTTAATTTTTGGCCTGTTATTTTTCATGCATTTACTAATTATTTTGAGCTATAAGACCCTAAAATTGAAAAGCATTTTGAATGAACTCTGAAAAGGTTGAAAGTTGGCATGGTATCATCATTTCATCCACATAGCATGTGCAAGAAAGTTGAGAGGGTTACGGCAAAAACTAGATGCACTTCGTGTACAAAACGGACAATGGAATCATACTCGTCTGTTACAAAGTTGGCATGGTATCATCATAATAGTTGCGGGAGAAAGTCTTCACTTTTTCTTTGCTTGTGTCATTTGCTTATTGTGCCGTAACCATGGATAATCTTCATCGTTTATCAAGATGCTTGGGTCAGCCTTGACTTTGAAGGGAGGAATTTCATGAAACTTTTCATAATCTTTAGACATGTCTGTCTTGCCATCCACTCCCACAATGTCCCTTTTCCCTGAAAGAACTATGTGGCGCTTTGGCTCATCGTATGATGTATTCGCTTCCTTATCTTTTCTTTTTCTCGGTCTGATAGACATGTCCTTCACATAGATAACCTGTGCCACATCATTGGCTAGGACGAACGGTTTGTTAGTGTACCCAAGATTGTTCAGATCCACTGTTGTCATTCCGTACTGTGGGTCTACTTGTACCCCGCCTCCTGACAGATTGACCCATTTGCACTTAAACAAAGGGACCTTAAAATCATGTCCGTAGTCAAGTTCCCATATGTCCTTTATGTAACCATAATATGTGTCCTTTCCCCTCTCGGTTGCTGCATCAAAGCGGACACCGCTGTTTTGGTTGGTGCTCTTTTGATCTTGGGCGATCGTGTAAAATGTATTCCCATTTATCTCGTATCTTTTGTAAGTCAATACAGTCGAAGATTGTCCCCTGGACAACGAGTACAGCTCATCACAAACAGTGGTGTCACCTCTGAGACGTGTTTCCAACCAACTGCTGAAAGTCCTGATGGGTTCACATGTAATCCAGTCGTCAAACTGCTCCGGGTGTTTGGAGCGCAGACTGTTCTTGTGTTCATCGACATACGGGGTCACCAAGGTAGAGTTCTGTAGAACTGTGTAGTGTGCTTGAGACCAAGAATATCCGTCCCTGCATATTATTGAGTCCCCTCCAAGCGTGCCTTTTCCAGTCAGTCTCCCCTCATACCGCGATTTAGGGAGACCTATCTTCTTAAGGCCAGGAATGAAGTCAACACAAAACCCAATGACATCCTCTGTTTGATGGCCCATGGAGATGCTTCCTTCTGGCCTAGCGCGGTTACGGACATATTTCATTAGGACTCCCATGAACCTCTCAAAGGGGAACATATTGTGTAGAAATACGGGCCCCAGAATGACAATCTCGTCGACTAGATGAACTAGGACGTGCGTCATGATATTGAAGAAGGATGGTGGGAACACCAGCTTGAAACTGACAAGACATAGCGCCACATCACTCCTTAGCCTTGGTATGATTTCTCGATCGATCACCTTCTGAGAGATTGCCTTGAGGAATGCACATAACTTCACAATGGCTAATCGGACGTTTTTCGGTAGAAGCCCCCTCAATGCAACTGGAAGCAGCTGCGTCATAATCATGTGGCAGTCATGAGACTTTAGGTTCTGGAACTTTTTCTTTGGCATATTTATTATTCCCTTTATATTCGACGAGAAGCCAGTCGGGACCTTCATACTGAGCAGGCATTCAAAGAAGATTTCTTTCTCTTCTTTCGTAAGAGCGTAGCTGGCAGGACCTTCATACTGCTTCGGAGGCATGCCGTCTTTTTCGTGCAAATGTTGCAGGTTCTCCCGTGCCTCAGGTGTATCTTTTGTCTTCCCATACACGCCCAAGAAGCCTAGCAGGTTCACGCAAAGGTTCTTCGTCACGTGCATCACGTCGATTGAAGAGCGGACCTCTAGCTCTATCCAGTAGGGTAGGTCCCAAAATATAGATTTCTTCTTGCACATGGGTGCGTGTCCCTCAGCGTCATTTGGAACAGCTAGTCCGCCGGGACCCTTTCCAAAGATTACGTGTAAATCATTGACCATAGCAAGTACGTGATCACCGGTACTCATGGCGGGCTTCTTCCGGTGATCTGCCTCGCCTTTGAAATGCTTGCCTTTCTTTCGACATTGATGGTTGGTCGGAAGAAATCGACGATGGCCCAGGTACACATTCTTCCTACATTTGTCCAGGTATATACTTTCAGTGTCATCTAAACAGTGTGTGCACGCGTGGTATCCCTTGTTTGTCTGTCCTGAAAGGTTACTGAGAGCGGGCCAATCATTGATGGTTACAAACAGCAATGCGTGCAGGTTAAATTCCTCCTGTTTGTGCTCATCCCACGTACGTACACCGTTTTCATTCCACAGCTGTAAAAGTTCTTCAACTAATGGCCTTAGGTACACATCAATGTCATTGCCGGGTTGCTTAGGGCCTTGGATGAGAACTGGCATCATAATGAACTTCCGCTTCATGCACATCCAAGGAGGAAGGTTATACATACATAGAGTCACGGGCCAGGTGCTGTGATTGCTGCTCTGCTCGCTGAAAGGATTAATGCCATCCGCGCTTAAACCAAACCATACGTTCCTTGGGTCCGCTGCAAACTCAGCCCAGTACTTTCTCTCGATTTTTCTCCACTGCGACCCATCAGCGGGTGCTCTCAACTTCCCGTCTTTCTTACGGTCCTCACTGTGCCATCGCATCAACTTGGCATGCTCTTCGTTTCTGAACAGACGTTTCAACCGTGGTATTATAGGAGCATACCACATCACCTTCGCAGGAACCCTCTTCCTGGGGGGCTCGCCGTCAACATCACCAGGGTCATCTCGTCTGATCTTATACCGCAATGCACCGCATACCGGGCATGCGTTCAGATCCTTGTACGCACCGCGGTAGAGGATGCAGTCATTAGGGCATGCATGTATCTTCTGCACCTCCAATCCTAGAGGGCATACGACCTTCTTTGCTGCGTATGTACTGTCGGGCAATTCGTTATCCTTTGGAAGCTTCTTCTTCAATATTTTCAATAGCTTCTCAAATCCTTTGTCAGGCACAGCATTCTCTGCCTTCCACTGCAGCAATTCCAGTACGGTACCGAGCTTTGTGTTGCCATCTTCGCAATTGGGGTACAACCCTTTTTTGTGATCCTCTAACATGCGATCGAACTTCAGCTTCTCCTTTTGACTTTCGCATTGCGTCCTTGCATCGACAATGACCCGGCGGAGATCATCATCATCGGGCACCGGTTCCTCTTGATCTTCAGCAGCTTCCCCCCTTGCAGCATCATTGGGCACATCGTCTGGTTCCTCTTGATCTTCAGCAGCTTCCCCCATTGCAGCATCACCATATTCAGGGGGCACATAGTTGTCATCGTCCTATTCTTCTTCGCCGTCTTCCATCATAACCCCTATTTCTCCGTGCCTCGTCCAAACATTATAGTGTGGCATGAAACCCTTGTAAAGCAGGTGGGTGTGAAGGATTTTCCAGTCAGAGTAAGACTTCGTATTCCCACATATAGGTCATGGACAACACATAAAACCATTCTGCTTGTTTGCCTCAGCCACTTCGAGAAAATCATGCACGCCCTTAATGTACTCAGAGGTGTGTCTGTCACCATACGTCCATTGCCGGTTCATCTGCGTGCATTATATATAATTAAGTGTGTCAAAAACCATTACAGAACATCATGAATAGATAATTAAGTGACCAAATTAATAAAAGTTCATCGTCACATTAAAACCAAAGTACATACATAGTTCTCATCTAACAACATATATATAGCTCTCCAGAGCATCTAATTAATTAAACCATACATTGAAACTATGTAAAACATTTCAATGCGAAAACAAATGCGATCATAATCGCAACCAAGGTAACAATTGATCCAACGGCATAATGATACCAAGCCTCGCTATGAATGGCATATTTTCTAATCTTTCTAATCTTCAAGCGCATTGCATCCATCTTGATCTTGTGATCATCGACGACATCCGCAACATGCAACTCCAATATCATCTTCTCCTCCTCAATTTTTTTATTTTTCCCTTCAAGTAATTGTTTTCTTCTTCAACTAAATTTAACCTCTCGACAATAGGGTCGGTTAGAATTTCCGGTTCAACCACCTCCTAGATAAATAAAATCTATGTCACGTTGGTCGGTATATTTGTCATAAACAATAAATGAACCAAATATTTATAAAAAGGTAATATATACCACATCCGAATCATAGACAGGACAAGGGCCGACGGGGGCGGATACCAAAACCATCGCACTATGTAATAAGAAGGAATAATAAAAGTAACAAAATTAGACAAGTAACTATCTAAATAAGAATTTTTTTCCTTTCAGAAAGAAGATAAGAACAAGAGGCTCACCACGGTGGTGCTGGCGACGAGATCGGCGCGGGCGATCGATGGTGGTGAAGACGGGGACGGGACGTGACGGACCGCTAAACCTAGACAAATCTCGGGGAAAATGGAGCTCGGAGGTTGAGTTTCGAGAGGAGAAAGATTAACTAGTGTGGCTCAGACATTTCATCGAACACCTCATGTGCATAGCAGGTGAGCTAGAGCACCCAAATGCCCTCCCCTCGCCGGCCAGAAAAAACAGAGCACTGTGGAGTGCTCTGCTGTGGCGATGGGGTATATATAGGGAACTCTTTGGTCCCGGTTCGTGGCACCAACCGGGACTAAAGGCCTTTGGTCCCGGTTGGTGCCAAGAACCGGGACCAATGCCCCCTTTCGTCCCGGTTGGTGGCACCAACCGGGACCAAAGGCCTTGTGCTGCCCCGCGTCAAAAGTTTAGTCCCACCTCGCTAGTTGAGAGGGCTCGAGAGTGGTTTATAAGCGCTGCTGCGCCCACCCTCTCGAGCTCCTCTCAACTGCAGGCTTTCAGGCCTAACCATTCTCTTTGCCTGTGGGGCCTACTAGGCCTTCTACGGGCCTGAATCCTGGCCCACGGATGGGTTTCAAGTCGTATTCAGGCCGTGGTGGCCCAGTAGGTGGCATAATTTTTTCTCTGTTTTTTGTTTTCTCTTTTGCTTTATTTGTTTGTTTTGTTTCTACTTACAACAAAAAACTTATTTATTTTATTTCTAATTACTTATGTATTTTACTTTAATTATTTTATTTTTATTTATTTTACTGCTGCTATTTTTATTTAATTTATTAAGGTTTATTTATTTTAGTTACTATAGTTTATTTTATTTTATTTTATTAAGGTTTATTTATTTTTATTTACTATAAAAAATGAACATAGATGCGCCTATAGAGAAAATTCAACCTAAATTCATAATAAATTTCTATCAAATTTACTGTGAATTTAGGTCAAATTCCCTGTATAAGGGCATCTATTTTCACTTTGAGAGGAGCTCAACAAGGCAGAGAGGGACGGGCTTATAAACTGGTGTGAGCGCCCTTTGGTTGGCGAGGTGGGACTAAACACTGGCCGCAACTAGGAGCAGCCCTTTAGTCCCGGTTTGTGTTATGAACCGGGACTAAAGGGTGGTGGGCCAGGAGCATGGCCCATTGGTCCCGGTTTGTCCCACCAACCGGGACCAAAGGGTCCGGACGAACCGGGACCAATGCCCCCACGAAGCCCGGCAGGCCCCTGGCCGCACGAACCGGGACCAATGCTCACATTAGTCCCGGTTCATGACTGAACCGGGACTAATGTGAATATTGCCCTGTGACCAAAGCCCAGTTTTCTACTAGTGATGCCATCTACAACAAGGGAGAAAGTTCCCAACACCAAAATTGTTCGAGACAACAAAAATAATGCAAATATATACAAAAATATCAATAAATTGATTTTTTTTGAATAATTGAGAAGATAAGAACTAATGAATAATTTAGAAAATATCACAAACGAATGTCACAATAATAGTTTCAGTAGCTAAAATACAAATAATTTAACATCAAAATCGTTGCATCTTTACTTTTCATAAGAGATTATGTTTATCAAAAAGCTATTTAACATGTTCAAGCAAATGTACTTGCATCACATCAAGATCATGCAAAATCAAGAACACGAGAGAGAGAGAGAGAGAGATCAAACACATAGCTACTAGTACATACCCTCAGCCCCGAGGGTGAACGACCCTATTATCATAACCGCGAGCTTTGCTACTATAGTTGGATCTTATGCTGTTTCTCCCCCTCTACCTTCTTGTAATGGATTGAGTTTTCCCTTTGAAGTTATCTTATCGGATTGAGTCTTTAAAGATTTGAGAACACTTGATGTATGTCTTGCATGTGTTTATTTGTGGTGACAATGGGATATTCACGTGACCTACTTGATGTATGTTTTGGTGATCAACTTGCGGGTTCTGTGACCTTGTGAACTTATGCATAGGGGTTGGCACACGTTTTCGTCTTGACTCTCCGATAGAAACTCTGGGGCACTCTTTGAAGTTCTTTGTGTTGGTTTGAATAGATGAATCTGAGATTGTGTGATGCATATCGTATAATCAAACCCGCGGATACTTGTGGTGACATTACGGTTTTTGTTGATGTGTATCTTAAGGTGTTATTTTAGTATGAACTCTATGGTTGTTTGTGACACTTATAGGAATAGCCCAATAGATCGATCAGAAAGAATAATTTTGAGGTGGTTTCGTACCCTCCAATAATCTCTTCGTTTGTTCTCCGCTATTAGTGACTTTGGAGTGACTCTTTGTTGCACGTTGAGGGATTGTTATATGATCTAATTATGTTATCGTTGTTGAGAGACCCTAGGCCTTGTTTCCAAGCATTGCAATACCGTTTTCGCTCACTTTTGTTACTAGTTACCTTGCTGTTTTTATATTCTCAGATTACAAAAACCTGTATCTAGCATCCATATTGCACTTGTATCATCATCTTCGCCGAACTAGTGCACCTATACAATTTACCATTGTATTGGATGTGTTGGGGACACAAGAGACTCTTTGTTATTTGGTTGCAGGGTTGTTTGAGAGAGTCCATCTTCATCCTACGCCTCCCACTGATTGATAAACCTTAGGTCATCCACTTGAGGGAAATTTGCTACTGTCCTACAAAACTCTGCGCTTGGAGGCCAGCACGAGTCTAAAAGAAGAAGGTTGCGTAGTAGACATCAGTCCATCAATTTCCTTGAACATAAATAAGTTATTACATACTATACATAAAAAATAAAACAATTGACCTGGAATAACTACAAAATGCAGGTATAATATTCAGTCCTAGTGGCAGTTGGCTACTTACCATTGATATAATCGTTCAAATTTTGATAACACTATTATGTTTATTTTTTGACCGCCACCTCTATTTGTATAGCTGATCTGGTGTTTACGGGATCAACAATAAAACAACCATAAGAATTTGGACTTTTCCGGATACATAAAAATTCAAGGTAAAGGATAGCAAAGTAGAATGAAAAGGTCAGGAAATGAATGGCATAAATCATTTACTTTTTCCTGGAAGAATATAAAAAACATATGAATGAAGAATAAGTCATCTATCGAAAATCTACATGGTAATAAAAATGAATTGCACGATATAATGTGTGACCTCAAAGCATGAATATGTTATTTAATCATATCATACAGAAAATATGGGAATAAGGAAATATGAGTTCCCTAAGTGCAGTACATAATTTTGTATGTGCCTAAGGTGATTAACCTAATTAACACCATGGGGTAGGTAACTAGATAGTATTTCATCCACTCCAAAAGCAAAGAACAACATCTTGCACATTATTTTAGATATTTAGCAGTTCTAGCAAAAAAAAGTAACACAATAACCAATTTGCGGCGAAAAAGCTAGAACTTGCATACTAAAATGTGCCTCTCAACTACTATGTTTTATTGGGATTTAACTAATGGAGCACTTAGAAATACGTTCAATAAAATGATGTCAGGACTAGAAAAAATGTATGGCCTTAGACATGCAATAATGTTCATGTACGTAGCTTTGCACCGAGTACAATACAAGCACAGTAGCTCGACATCTAGTTAACCAAATTTGCTCAATTACAATTTCCATGAGTAGAGTTTGGGATTAGGTGCACCTCAATTCCCAATTATTACGAGCAATGAAAGTCGATCTTAACAAAATGTATTAGTACTTCAATTGATGGTCAATGCTATATATCTGATCGATCATACTCGTTCAGTTAATGAGTATTTACCAACAAGTTAAACAAGTACAAATTTAATCAATTAATCCACTGTCTCACAAAGAAACATCCCCAATGATTTAACTAACAATCCTTTCTACATAGAATCACAATGTCCTAACATTTAAACAAGTTTAGCCCAAAAGTAAAAAAATATTGACCTCACATTACTTCGTTATTCAGGTAAAAAAACATGGGCATATATAGGGGACATCAACAACAAATAAAGGAATATAATTCATCGGCTAATTTAATCTCGTAATGAACAATGGATAGGTGAACGATTGCATCCCCAACCGGTGCTCATGGTGGAGGTCACAAGGTGCAAGGGGGCGCTCGATTTCAAAGTGGCGACATCGCGTGAGGGATGTGTTGGGGAACGTAGTAATTTCAAAAAAATTCCTACGCACACGCAAGATCATGGTGATGCATAGCAACGAGAGGGGAGAGTGTCGTCCACATACCCTCGCAGACCGTAAGCGGAAGCATTATGACAACGCGGTTGATGTAGTCGTACGTCTTCACGATCGACCGATCCTAGTGCCGAACGTATGGCACCTCCGCGATCTGCACACGTTCAGCTCGGTGACGTCCCACGAACTCATGATCCAGTAGAGCTTCGAGGGAGACTTTCGTCAGCACGACGGCGTGATGACGGTGTTGATGAAGCTACCGACGCAGGGCTTCGCCTAAGCACCGCTACGATATGACCGAGGTGGATTATGGTGGAGGGGGCACCGCACACGGCTAAAAGATCAATGACCAATTTATGTGTCCATGGGGTGCCCCTGCCCCCGTATATAAAGGAGCAAGGGGGGAGGCCGGCCGGCCCTAGGAGGGCGCGCCATGTGGCACCCCGGCTCAGAGCGACCGGTTTACCTTGCACTGCCAGCCCAGATATCAAGTCTTCTGGCAATACACAACAACATGGTACAGAAACAAACCGCTTTATTGATGCTAGCGGATTACATAGGTCTGATATTACATCGAGATTCGAGGCCAAGTGGCACACACGGTGCTGCTGGACAGTATGTAAATTATTTAATGAACATGACGGGGCCCCGATCACACGAACTACGCGGCAGCGGAAGAACGACGAGATGGCACTCCATAGCACAGGGACACCGACGTGGACACGGCCTAGACACGAGATGCGCTCCGATGCGAACCGACTTGCCTGAAAGCTGGCATAACACGCCAGGTCAGTACATTGAATGTACTTGCAAGCTCACAACAAACATAAGCACGATGACAGACAATATCAAGATATTTAAACAGGTTAATGCAATGCAAAAACTACTACTGAAGGAACACAAACAATTTATGCAATGAGTCCCACAGACTCGCTTACCAGACGGTTACCTCGTAACAAAACGGTGACCATACCTGGGTCACACCTCAAACCAATCACTCATGAACACCTCAAGTGTTCATGCTTCACCATGAACCAATGCATCACAACAATCACTTAATTTGCAAGATTTATTAGAAAAGTTGATCCATGGTGTGACTTACTCACGAGTTATGCCTATAACCGAGGACGCGGCTATCGACAGATTAAATACACTCTGCAGAGGTAGCGCACTTTACCCACACTACGGAACACCTGGCCTCGCATTCCCATTCGGGTGGACCAAAGCATTCCGACGAAACCCTCCCTTTGTCATGCACTCTCGCCGGCCACTCCGACCAACTCCCCCTCAGGGCTAGGTCTTGGGTGGCCCCGTGTCTACCAAAGACACCAACAGCCACCGTTGTGGATAAACGGTCCCAACACTACAAAAAAATACACATCCGTGACATTTTGGGCCGAACGAATTTTTTTTCTATCATACATATGACACTTCTATGACGATAATTGTGACAAAACCCGGTATCATCATAGATGTGGTGGGCTCCTACTTCTATGACAAAAAATCATGACAGAAAATGGGCTTTTCGTCCTGGGCGGGCCGGAGACGCAGCTGCATGACATTCTTTGGGCCGTCCATGACGGAAAAAACCATGGTAGAAGCGAGGGGGAGGAAAATTTCGGGGAGTTCCCAGTTACGGTGGGAGGTCGGGGGCCGAGCGATGCGCGTTTCTCTCGTACACGTACGCGCATGTGTGCGAGGCATTGGCTCTAACTGAACCCGAGCGAGGCGTTGGGCTCTAACTGAACCCGAGCGATTGCACTGCAGGCTACGCGTTACTGAACCCGAGCGATCGATCGATGGCTATTAACTGAACCCGATCGAGCGATTCCTTCGCTACTGCTGCTAACTGAAGCGGATCGATTGGATGAACAGTGAGCGCTGCGGGGGGGGGGGGGGGGGGTTGGATGAACAGTGAGCGGTGGCGTTGCCTCTGGATGAACAGGACACCGTGGTGTGGTGGAGGGCTGGATGAACAGTAGACAGTGGAGGGGTGCCCGTGGAGGGGTGGTTGAACAGGACCCAGTGGTGTGGAGGGCTGGATGAACAATAGACGGTGGAGGGGTGCCCGTGGAGGGGTGGTTGAACAGTAGCCGGTGGAGTAGCGTGCAGTGGAGGATGGATGAATAGGAGCCTGTGGAGGCTGGAGGAGGTCGACGGTAGCCCGTGGAGGCTGGAGCAGGTCGATGGTGGAGATGAACAGTATCCCGTGGAGTCCCGTTTTGCGGTACGCCACACCCCTCCCGATGAACAGGACCCCCGTTTCGACCGTAGGAGGTCCATTTCGTCTGTTTTGCGGTACGCCACACCCCTCCCGATCAACAGGACCCCCGTTTCGACCGTAGGAGGTCCGTTTCGTCCGTTTTGCGGTACGCCACACCCCTCCCGATCAACAGGACCCCCGTTTCGACCATAGGAGGTCTGTTTCGTCCGTTTTGCGGTATGCCATACCCCTCCCGATCAACAGGACCCCCGTTTCGACCGTAGGAGGTCCGTTTCCTCCGTTTTGCGGTACGCCAGACCCCTCCCGATCAACAGGACCCCGTTCCGAATGTAGGAGGTCCGTTTCCTCCGTTCTGCGGTACGCCAGGCCTCGTTTCCATCGCCTGTTTCGTCCAAGCCCTCCTGATGAACACGACCACGCATTCCGTTCCGAGCCAGCCGGTTGGCTCCCACGCGTTCCGTTGCCTCCCGATGAACACGACGCATTCCGTTGCCTCCCCATGAACACGACGCATTCCGTTGCCTCCCCATGAACACGACGCATTCCGTTGCCTCCCCATGAACACGACGAAGACAATGTTTCTCTGTTCCGACCCAGCCATGTACACGAGCCGTGGCCGTACGTATGTGCGAGTTGGCGTTCGAGACCCTGCCCTATGTACACATACGTGGCCGTATTTTCTTTCTTGCACCCTAGCCGCTGTACGTACGTCTACATGCTACATGCGCGCCTCTACTACGACACGTGCGCGCCTCTACTACGACACGCGCGCGCCTCTACATCGACCAGTATGTACGTACACGTTCGTGACCAGAATGACAACGCTACGTACGCTTCAACCAGGTGGGTCCCGACTGTCAGGCACTTCCTTGCCTGCGAAGATATAGCTACTGGGTCCCAGCAGTCAGGGGGGCGAATCGTTTTGTTTTTTTTGCCCGGACGCACTTCCTTGCGTGCGAAGGTGTAGCTGCTGGGTCCCAGCAGTCAGGGGGCGAATCGTTTTTTTTTGCCCGGACGCACTTCCCTGCGTGCGAAGGTGTAGCTGGTGGGTCCCAGCAGTCGGGGGTGAATCGTTTTTTTCGGACGCACTTCCTTGCGTGTGAAGATGTAGCTGGTGGGTCCCAGGAGTCAGGGGGCGAATCTTTTTTTTCGGACGCACTTCCTTGCGTGCGAAGATGTAGCTCGTGGGTCCCAGCAGTCAGGGGGCGAATCATTTTTTTCGCGAATACGGTGGCCCGTCCGGTGGGTCCCCGCTGTCAGGTGGAGGAATAATTATTTTGCGCGTAATAAGGAGGCACTTCCTTGCGGCTGCCGTGGACCCAGCTGTCAGCCTCTCCACGTACAGTCCACGTCCGATGGAAGTCGTTCCTTGACCACGTTGACCACGCCGCGCCGAGAGCACCAGGGCGGTGGACGACGGCGAGGCCTAGGAAGGGGACGACGCGGAGCCAGGGAAGACGCGGCAGTGGATGCACACGCGGAGAGGAGTACGAGGGTTCACTGGTTCGGCTGCGCTGCCGTCGCCGCAGAATAACAGGGGGTGTGGGTGAGTGGAGGGATGGCCTGGCCAGCGGTGGGAGTAGTAGGGGGCGGTGAGGCCTCCGCGGCAGCACAGCCGGCCACGGGAGGCAGGAGCAGGCGGCATGACCGGCGCTGCTTTGGGCGGCTGGAGCAAGAAGACCAGAGGTTGAAGAAGCACGACGGCCGTTGGATGGACATCGTACGGTCACTGCAGCTAGAATCGTTTATATTGACTAAGTTGACAAAGCCCTTGGTACGTCAACTTAGTAGGCCCACAGGTCAGCTTCCGAAACGGTGCGCCCCAGATGTCAGGGGAGGAATCATTTTTTGGGCGGGTGAAGCTAGAATATCCGAGATTGAAGAAGAAGCACGGCATCCGTTGGATGGACATCCAACGGCCACTGCTGCTAGAACCGTGTGTTGACTATAAGTTGACAAAGCCTTGCATACGCGTCAACTCTGTTTTTTAGGGGACGCGTCAACTTAGTAAGGCCAGAAGTGTGTGGCAGAGAACTTATAGCCCATTTGAGATTTGTAAGAATGTGTAGCCCATTTTGAATTCTAATGGAATTTACTACAGCCCATTTACAGTTTGTTAAAAGTACAGCCCATTTCAACCAACCGTTCAAAACAGAATTCAATAAAATTTCCCACATTTTGATGGGATCCGAAATATTTTTATCCCGAAATTTCTAGTCAGATTAAATACAATTTCAATATAAATTTATATTACGTAAAAATCCAACGAAACATTGCGCTCGCAACAATTAATGAAATTAAAATTTTCAATATCCAAAAATAATATTTTATAAAGTAATCACGTGTTTGGTGCATTTTTTTATAGTTACTGCCCAGTTTTTATAATTACATCCCATTTATTATTTCTTAAAGCCCATTTTCTTGTTAAGCCTAATGCATCCCTCCTAGGAAAGATTTGCAGCCCAGCGGGGCGGAGAATAACAACTTGACCTTGCCTGGGTATTCCTAAAAAAAGTATAGCTGGGCTAGCCATTTTCAGCTTGAAAAAAATTAATATCTGGGCTGGATATCTGGCCTGGGCTAGACGGGCCACAGCCCGCCCAGTTAATACCTGCAGCGATGTTTTCGTTGTTGTTCAGAGGAGAAAAATTAATATCTGGGCTAAACATCAAAAAACTCTGCAGTGCTCACACCTCAAAAACACAAATACTGCTCGAGCTGCTTGGTCCCAGCTGTCGGCCGCTTCTTGTGCAATTCTCTCGTTTATTGACTACTACATAGGTTGACAATGGTGTGGGACCGTGATGTCAGGAAACCAGGAGGAAGCAAAATAAATTATAGTTATATATATAATAAGGAGGCACTTGCGTACGTGAGGCTATGGACCTGGTGGGTCCCCATTGTCATCCTCTCCAAGTAAAGTCATCTCCTCGCCCGCGCGCGCTTTCCACCCAAAACAGTCAGCGCCGCCCGCCCCGCTTCCCGGTGCAGGCGATTGCTCCGCCTTCAAACGACACAAGTGTCGTCCGTCCGTCCATCTGCCGCCCACATTAATGATACGCGGTTGCCGAGGCGGCTACTCCGGCGCCACACGTCCGTCCCTCCGCCCGCCCACCATTGCTATATAAACTGCTGCGCCGGCCATAGCCGCAGTCATCCGCATCCGTTCCCTTTCTCCTGTCCACACCACTACTGCCCACCATGGCTTCCTCGCGCTCCGGCGCTCTTCAGGACGGGCGGACGACGGACCACAAGGAGATGGCAGCCATTGCTACCGACCGGCTGGCCGGCAGGCAGCCGGAGGACGACGACGTCCCAATGGAGAACATGGTAGTCGACGATCCGGCGCCAACCCCCTCCTCCGCGCCATCCTCGTCGGTGCATTGCACCATGACCATCGGCGAGGCCCGTGCCCAATATATGGACAGGGTGAGGCAGATGCGTGAGGAGCAGTTTCGGGAGGCGGACGCCGACGCCGCCTACAACCACCAACTCCTCCAGGGGCACCTGCAGGCGGAGGACCAAATCGCCGCGGAGAGGGCGGAGCAGGAGGCGCTGCTCGACTCATACCGCTCCACGCGCAAGCGCTGCCTCGAGCGCTGGCGGTACCGCATGCGGGTGGCGGAGGCTGCGGCCGTCTACAAAGAGGCTAGCAAAGAGGGCGATGAAGCGGGCGAGGCGCTGTTTGGGGAGACCGAGGACGAGGCAGAGGACAATGCCGGCTCCGACAAGTCCCTGCTCCGCTGGCATCGATGAGGCCCTGCTCCGCCGAGGCGCCGCGGCGCCAACAACAAGGCAGAGGACACCGCCGGCTTCGCCGAGGCCCGGCCCCGCCAACAACGAGGAGGAGGACATCGCCGGCTCAGCCGAGGCCGCACCCTGCCAGCAACGTGGGGGAGGATTTCCACCGCTCCGCTGAGGCGCCGCCCGCCGGCAACGAGACAGAGGACATCGCCGGCTCCGCCGAGGCCCCGCCCCGCTGCCAACGAGGCATCGCCACACAAAAAACAAGGAAGAGTAAAACACGGTAGGTCGCCGCCGCTCGGGTCCAAGTAAGGCCACCGTTACTATCCTCCGGTTGAAGCCAAGCTAGGCGGGTTGACCATTGATGGCCGGTTAGCTTCTTGGCGGCGACGTGGAGTCGGAGAGCTGCGCTGGAGAAGAACGCTGCTTCTACTTAACTGCTGGTGCAGTTGGCTGACTGACACGTGGGCCCAACAGGCCACATGTCAGTTACGCAACTGCACCTGCAGTTAAGTCACTGAAGCTTCTGTTCGGCTCAGCGGGACACAGGTGGGTAGCTTCGGTTAATTAATTATACCTCCAGCGCACCCCTTTTTAGTTGAAGAATGTATGAAATGTAATGAAATCCGGCATGTTTATATGAAATCCGACCGTGTATGAATGAATTTATTTCGATTAGTTCGAATTCCTGTATCACTGGCATTGGATGAACATGCAAAACAATACGTACTAGCATTATTCCCAGGGTGATCACCTCGTTTGCAGCAGTTTCACATGTACTCCCTCCGGTCCTTTCTAGTCGTGCATACAAGTTTTGTCTGCAGTCAAAGTATCTCTACTTTGACCAATCTTATACAAAAAAGTATGCACTTTCACAATGTGCGAAGTAAAAAGGAACAGAAGGAGTACAAAGAGTTTGAGCAGCTTTTTAGCGTTTCTGTACATTGCAATCAAACACACAGGCCTGGCAATTCATAGAGAACATTCAAAACAATCGATGATTATGCATCTCAGCGACTCACATGTCAGAGGCAATATTTACTTCACAACTAAAGAATAAAGAAAAAATTGATCGACGCTGCTGACAGCAAAGGGCGTCCCATTCGAAAATATCAAACGCATGTCTTGCTAAAATCAATGAGCAAAATTTGACAAGGTTGTCCCATTCCAAAATATCAAATGCCTACGATTGTGGAATGGGCAGGGTTTGCCATCAGTTCGGACATTGACATGGCACCTCGTGCTAAATAAACCAGCTGTTCTTTTTGTGCAGTTCCACCAAAATCAACCAAATTCGCGCGTAGCTTGTATGATTTCGCCCTTATATGTTGCAACGCCTTGAACTTATCGGCACCTCCTTTCTTGTGGTGGAAATGAATGATTCGATGTATTCATGAACATTTTGTGCAGTTCCCATTGAAATCAAGCTGAGCACCCCTGTTTGCACAAATACAAAAAAGTGATTAGTATAAAGCAAACTGTACTATGAATTGACAGTTTCAACAGGCACATACATGGTCCATGTAGAGCACACTTTTAGAAAAATGGAACTCACCAGAAAGAATCCTAGAACAACATTGTACTCGCGCATCACAGCAAAAAATGGAGATTTGTCAGTCCTTCTGAGCTGAAGTTAGTTTGGTCTTGTGGGGAGTAATGTAACCATCCTTCAACTGCTCCTTCTGATGAGAAGATAGACAGGGCTTCTTCATCCTGGCATAATCGGAACTAGTCACTTCACGTACTCCATATTCTTCTTCAGAGGAAGATGATCCTGTTGTGCAAAGACAAGAGGACTACTAAATGCTAGCATCCCTGTTTGCTCGAAAAAAAGGAAAGGAAATATTTAAAACAGCACAGATGAAGCACTTCTCAAGGACAATACCACTTTTTCATGACAGTATCTAAACAGTAGCACAACACCAATAGAGATGACAAAGCTCAATCATATGGATGAAATCAGTGGGCGAGTACCAACCTTTGTCAGGAGGCTTATTGTGTAGAGCATACAGATGAAGCACTTCTCCGGAACCATCTGTTGCTATCTACGGTGGTGGCCATGCTTACTATATACTCCTCGATTAGTTTAATGTTTCCAACATCTTCTTGTGCAGTTCCACTAAAATATATGGTATCTTCAAAGAAGATCCCTGTTTGCACAAGTAGAGATAATTACATATTACATTAAGAGTGGCATCAAATCAGTGGCAAAACAATTGCTCGTTCCAGCCATAGCAATAAATTAAGATGCAAAACTATATCATTACTTGTGTCATCACAGTTCCAGTGCTTCATTACAGCACCGGGAGTTGATTTTTGTTTTTCTTCCGCTTGTTCTTCCCCTTCATCACTTGGTTCAATAACAGACAAGCTTCGCCTTCAATGTAAGATTTGGCATGTCAATTAGGGAGCACAAGTATAGTACTAAACTTAATTTTCTGATGAAAGTGGCAAAATACAGGCCAGCAGTTGTGAAATATCCTTATCTTACCTCAATGGGATATTACGGTGCACATACAGATTGGAAGTCTTGTCTCCATTTGTGCAGTTCACTAAAATCAAGCAACATTATCGTACAAGTAGCACAACATATGAAAGCACACTGCAGAATCATGTGAAAGAAGGCTAGTACTGACCTCTCATGATGCGGAATTCAAACAACTCACAAGAAGAAGATCTGAACCAAATTCGCCTTAACGGATAGGAAGTAAGATCTCCTCTTGTGCAGTTCCACTAAGATCAAGCAATCAAGCAACGTTGTCGGTGTGACATTTTGGTTGAACTGCACAAAACACTCTTAAAACAAAAGTGTTTTGTGCAGTGCAACAAAAGGTCACAATGGCAACGAGGTGAAGTAGATAACCCTGTTTACACAGAGGTGCAAAGGAAACAATTAGTGGTCAATAACGGTGGATGACACAGAAGCCAACAAAAAGAAGCATCTACCTTATCTAAATGGGAAAGAAAGCAAGACAGTAGCATTTCTCAAACGGTGGCATTGATTAATATTAACATAGAGATTATATTAACAATAAAATTCGTTAAACATGTAATTTGCTTTTAACTGTGGCATTGCATCAATTTTCCAGCGGCATTATTAGAGGGTGTTTGTTTACAGGGACATTTTGGTGTAGGGACTAAAAAACTCCGTGTCAGTCCCATCTAAACCAAACAGGAGGGACTTTTAGGGACTAAAAGTGGGCATTTGGGACTAAAGAAAGAAGACCCCGAGGGAGTCTTTTTGGGACTTTTTCCAACAGTTGCCCCTGCCACGCATCGCACCTTGTCTCTATTAGTTCATTACTAGGGGTAACATGGTCTTTTAGCATGTCATTTAATAACCTCTAGTCCATGTTTAGTCCCTGGAACCAAGCAGGTAGGGACTAGGGAGTTTTTAACCAAACAGGGCCTTAGATTAACAACAGCTAATGAGTTGCACGGGACAGTGGACGCACCAGCACCATGTGCATCTACCGATGTACTGTGGTCATGCACAGTCTGTTGCAACAAAGAACAAACAACCAAGGAGCATATTTGTGTTGGTCCCAGTTTTGTTATCTTTAGACACCTTTCCCTATGTGAGCGCAGCAAATCTAGTCCTGCTCAAACTCTACAGCCTTGTCCCTTCCTTTCCTTTTTGAACTAGTACTTTCGCCCCTTCCTTTCCTCTTTGAACCACGTCCTAGATTTATGCGATACAACTTTCCCCACTACTTTCCCCCATTCCTTTCCTCTTTGAACCACGTCCTAGATTCATGCTATACAACTTTCCCCCTTCATTTCCTCTTTGAACCACGTCCTAGATTCATGCTATATACAACTTTTCCCACTACTTTCCCCCACTCCTTTCCTCTTTGAACCACGTCCTAGATTCATGGTATACATGCAGCTAGAGCAATGCATGTGGAGTAAGTAAATTATACCTTAAGGTTCTTGGGGCGTGGTTCGGTGGGCGACGGGACGGCGGCGAAGAAGAAGGGGTCGGAGGCCCTCCCGCGCCGCCGCTGGGTGGAAAGTGAACAGCTGCGCCGGTAGTCCCTCGCCGACGGCGACAGCGTTAAGCCTCCTTCCCTTCCCGGCGGACGGATCCTGCCGGCTCTTTGAGCAGCAGTGAGGGGAGAGAGAGGCCAACGAAGTCTTGTTTAGATCTGGAGAGGGCGAGAGAGTGTGAAGAGAGCAACTACAAGCGCTGAGGCTCCAGCGGGAGAGGGCGAGAGAGTGTGAAGAGAGCAACTACAAGCGCTGAGGCTCCAGCGTGTATATATATACTGGAGAGAGAGTGTGAAGCGTGCAAACCCTAGAAAACATTTTGACCAGTCAAAGAATCCTCCTGGCACAAATTATGCTCAAGTGTAGTTATCGAACCCGAGACCTCAAGTTTGATGAGCGAACAGGCTAACCAGCTACACAACCCTCCCGTTATGTTCAACGAGAGGGAAATAACCTTTTATACATTCCTGCATTCGTGTGACAAGCATGCCGTGTTTTTTTGTGTGTGTGGGAGTCATTGGGATTTCAATCATAATCGTGTCATGTGGCTTTGGTGGTAAGACTATCCACAGTGGTGCAGAAATAATGCAGCCTTAGTCACCTTACCTCTCTCCACGTAGTACGTTGGGTCCCACCAGTCAGAGGGTGAAACAAACAAATTAATAAGAAAAATTAAAAGCGCCAGCGGTGTATCTTACCTCACACATCTCGCTACTGCTCGGGAACACTGTCCAATTGATCCCTCTGTTCGCTCACGTACTATTTTAAGTGAATCCTTATTATAACATGCACACAAATTTTGGGCACTTGTATTCGACTTAAGTCAGTGTGCCACCGTATCTCGTATACTTACTACTCCCTCCGTCTAGGTGTAATAAGTCATGTTAGAAGGTGCAACGGGACCAAGGTGCGTGTGTGTGTGTGTGTTTAACAGCATGTGTGTGTTAGAGAGAGCGACAGATCGACCTACTCCTACAGAGAGATGTTGTGTAGTGTACGATTTTAGCCGCGAGAGTCGGTGGATCCTCTCGTTTCCGGGCGTGTCCGGTAGGGACATGCGGACAGCTGCCACGCCCGCTCCTGACCAGCCTGGACCACCCAAAGCCCCTCCATCGCCCGCGCGCGCTTCCTGCCCGAAACGGTCAGCGCCGCTCAAAGGATCGGTGCCGCATTCATGCCCGGGCAGGGCGGACGCGACCTCTCACTGGTGCAAGAGTGATGGTTGCTTCGTCCGTCCAACTTACTGCTGGGTCTATGTGATTTGACGGCTCATTGGTCTTTATTACTGAGGTGGTAGGACTGCTGGATGTCCCACGCTTTCGGCGAAAGGAGGTACTACTACTAGATTACAATTTTTTCCATTCTTACAGTGGAGGCGTGCAAGAGCAGTGAAAACACGCAGGCTCAGTGATTACATGGCCTACCTCACACTATCACCGTGCGACACCTAACTCTTTACATAGTACTCCCTCCGTTCCTAAATATTACTAGATGAGTCCCCGCGCGTTGCCGCGGAACAGCGGTATATCTCTCTGCGCAAAATTATCGATTTCATAGAACTAAAAAAAACTCTATAACCGCATGAAAAATGTGGTAGCCAAACTAAATAAACTCCCATCATCATTTAGATCATCCCACGTAAGGAAAAAAGATCAGCCAACTCCTAGTGCACAATGGGATTATATTTTTCTTTTTGACATGTTAATGGGACTTAAAAGCTCACTTACATGCATGCTACCGGTGCATGCTTGCATGCAGACATGTTGATGTGATTTAAAACCTACTCACATGCATGCGCCATGGTATTTCTGCATGCTTGCATGTGGCTTAGTGCAGAGCCTCTCAACGTCTAGATCAGACGGCTATTATGGACTGATTACTTCATCTAACAGCTACATCAATTTTGATGATGTGGCTCAAGGAGAGGATAGAGAATTCCTAGTAGTGGGGGCTAGCTATTACTAGTAGATAAGTCTTTGTAGAGATTCCACTACATACGGAACAAAATGAATGAATCTACACTTAAAATGCATCTATATACATCCGCATGTGGTTCATGGTGAAATCTCTACAAAGACTTATATTTAGGAACGGGGGAAGTACTAGTATAGTACATACTGTAATTTATCAGCGAGATAAATTTGTACAATGCTATGAAGCTTCCAGCTTCTGTTACATGTATCTTGCGTCCAAGGTTGCCCGTTGCAACATTTCATCAAATACAAAGGAGACTAACATGCATGCTATTGCATCTCAATGATTGACAAATCATAGCAAATATGTACTCCCTCCGTTCCAAAATAAGTGTCTCAACTTTGTGCAAACTTTAGTACAAATTTGTACTACTGCTAAAGTTGACACTTATTTTGGAACAGAGGCAGCTAAAGAAAAAACGATCCATGCAGTCCCTAGCCCTTGAACCGTGAACCCTGATCATGCTTCAATTTGCTGGCAACGTTCGAGCTTCCTAATAAATGAAGTTTGCAACCTTTTCACCATCGGATCATTTTGTGCAGTTTCACCAAAATCGAGATGAGCATCCCTGTGACAAAGAAATTGAAGAAGCGTGATTAGAATAAGATTACTGGGACTAGTTGATCAGACATAAACTCATCACAAATACAGTACGTAGAAGCCAGTAGAGGTATGTGCGGGGCAAAGAAGTAGAGAAATATCCACAGGGAGTGATGTGGGCAGCTGGAGCAGTGGTGCAAGCCTGCTGTAAAGGGAGTTGTACCCGAGGGACGTAGCTCAACCTTGAGGAGGGCGGCGGGAGGCGGCAACTGCCCACGTCGCGGTAGTGAGCAAGGGACGAAGGCAACCTCACCGGCTTTGTGAGAGAGAACGGCGGGGACCCCTGATCGGGACGTGCTGACAGTGGGTTTTCGCCGTCGGCAACGGCCACCGCATCTACACTAAGCATCCACCCCTTCCCCAAGCGGACGTGATCCGCCGGGATGTTAGAGATGTGGCCACAGTCGTTTTGTGCGAGAGAGTGTGAAGAGAGCAACCCCAACAAGCAACCGTGTAGGCTGGCCCGTCCTGACTATGTATATAGTGGAGCGGTTTCCTTTTCTCTCCATATGAACCTATCATATTGTGTACGTGCCACTGAAGAAAAAAAACTTTATTTATAAATGACACGGCACCTACTACTCGTTCTCCTATAACCTTGCGCTTGGCATCTCGAAAATATTAACCTTGCGATTGGCTCTTCGCCTCTTCGGGAAGTCGAGCAATAATGGTAGTGCAGTATATATCGTTCTGGCTATATGAGACCTCTTCGGGAAGTCGAGCAATAATGAGTGAATCTACACTCTAAAATATGTCTCTTCGGGAAGTCGAGCAATAATGAGTGAATCTACACTCTAAAATACGTCTATATACATCAGTGTTTGGAGTATGTACTAGTATTTCATATTGAAATCTACTAAAGGACATATATATTCCAAACAATATGGTATAATCTCTATAAACAAGGTAGTAGGGACGAGGAGTAAATGGAGGGAGTAGTAAATTTTTCTCCTCGTCCTGCGAGCCACCGCGCGCATGGGCGAGGGAGCGGACGTAAGGCGGAGCAAGCTTCACCTCATCCTGTGAGCCACCGCGCCCGTGGGCGGGGGAGACGGCGTACTAAGCAAGCTTCTCCTCGTTCTGCGAGTTGATGGGACACATCAAAAGTACTCCAGTGTATAGAGCCTTGCCTCTAAGGTAGGCCCCACATGGTTTGCCTCTTTTTTTAACATAACACGTCAAGTCGCAATTTGTTTGTTCACCCGTGGTAGACGATCCTCCCTCCACCAAGTGGACAACCAGTACACGTGCCAAATTACCACGTGGGCTGCCTTTTTCGTACAGAAATGAGCTCCACCGTGTACCCGCGCGGGTGTGGTTGGGAAAGAGACGGGAGTACGTGCGCCGTGCATGCACCTCTTCTCTTCGTGCAGGTTGTACCCCACTGAATTGGTCAGTAACAGGTGACAGCCGTATCTTCGGCCCAGACATGCTTAAAGAGGCCGAGGAGAAAGTTAAAGAGATCAGGGACAGACTCAAGATAGCACAGAGCCGACAAAAGAGCTACTATGATCAGAAGCATCGTGAGGTCAGCTTTGAACCCGGTGATTTCGTATACCTCCGAGTATCTCCTATGAGGGGTCTGCAACGGTTCAAAATTAAGGGAAAGCTAGCCCCAAGATTTATTGGACCATTTTGTGTAAAGGCACGAAGAAGCACGGTAGCCTACCAACTAGACCTACCCAAGGAGCTGTCAGACGTCCATGACGTATTCCACGTATCACAGTTGAGGAAATGTGTGAGTAACCCGGAGAAGCATGTACCTCATGAGAACATAGATATGCAACCAGACCTCACCTACAGAGAGAGGCCAGTAAAGATTTTAGAAGAGTCTGAATGGAGGACCCGTCAGAAAACGACAAAGTTTTTCAGAGTTTAGTGGAGCAACCACACTGAGGATGAAGCCACATGGGAAAGGGAAGATTTTCTTCAGGCAGAATATCCATATCTATTTGAGGATCAGCAGAAATCTCGAGGACGAGATTTTTCCTAAGGGGGTAGGTGTTGTGACACCCAAGTTTTTATTTGGATTTTTCAAAAGATTTTATTTGACTTGAGGGAAGTGATTTAAATTTTTTCTTCAAAAGAACTCTCCCTTTCAAATATTTTTTTTCTCATGACAAGAGCTTTATTTGGATTCACCCAAGACTTGCTTTTGGTCTTGGAGGTCCTTGCCTTTTTATTTGAACTCAAGACAAAATGCTTTTTCACTTGAGAAAAATGGCTTTTGAAAATCTCCTTGAAAATGCACTATGGCTTTTGGAATAATCCTTTGCCACTTTCAACATTTCTTTCTTGCCATGGCCTTAGTGCAAATCCACTCTCCTAAACCTTCCCTCATCTTTGGATCATGATTTGCATCAAATCCAGCAAGCTGAACCTCCTCCTAGATTTATTTTCCATTTAAATCTATTCAAACAAATTTCTGTCTTCTATTCTAGCCATTGGTGATTTACAAAGGAACTCCACTTTCTGTTTTGATTTTTGCCCCCAAACCAATTCCCCTCCCTAGTCCTTTGAACCCTTGTAACACCCCGCATGTAACTTGCCTTATTCGTAACTCCGACTCTTGCCATTTCGGCTATGTGATATGTTTTTCCCTCCATTGTCGGGTTTTGTCTTTCGTTTTGTATTTTGTCATGTCATGCATTTTTATATGATGTCATCATGTGCATTGCATTCGCATACGTGTTCGTCTCATGCATCCGAGCATTTTCCCCGTTGTCCGTTTTCCAATCCGACGCTCCTATCTCCTCCGATGCACCCCTCTAGTTTTCTTTCGTGTGCGTGTGTCAAACTTTCTCGGAATGGACCGAGGCGTGTCAAGTGGTCTTAATATACCACCCGGAGACTACCGGTCAAGTTTCGTTCCATTCGGAGGTCGTTTGGTACTCCAACGGTTAACCGGGCATCCGCAAAGTCCATTTGAGTGTCCAGCAAAAATCCCCTCCAAAACCAGCCCAAAGCCCACCAAACTCTCTTCCATACTCTAGGTCGTTCGATCACGATCGTGTGGGCGAAAACCGCACCTCATTTGGAGTCTCCTAGCTCCCTCTACCTATTTATAAGTGGGCATCCCGAAAAACGGATTCGCAGACGAACCCTAGCGTTTTTCCCACCGCGCCACCGGACGCGTCCGTCCGCGCCGACAACGTCCAACCGCCGCCGCCGCCGGCCCGCGGGCCCGTTTCCGGCCCCCGCGGCCCGAGCTGCGCCGCCGCCCGAGCCCGCGGCCGCACCGCGCCTCCGCCGCCTCTCCGCCGCCGGCCGGCCCGCCGCCGCCGCCATCACCACCGGCCGCCGCCGCGGCGCCCATCCCCGCCGCCGCGCGCCCGTCGCCTGCCCAGCCGCCGGCCGCCGCCTCCGCCGCGCGCCTGCCCCGCCGCCGGCCGTCGCCTCCGTCCGGCCCGCCGCCGGTGACCGCCTCCGGCCCCCTCGGCCCTCGCCTCGCCGGCCCCTGCCTCGCCTCCGGTCGAGCCCGAGCTCGGGAGCTCGATCCAGATCTGTGAGCCCGTTGACTTCTCGCCCCTCTGTATTTTTTCTTAAGTCCCAGATTTCTATCCGCATGTGCTCCGGTTCGAGATGCGATAACTTTGTGTAATATGTCAAATTGTTCGCCTCGTGATGCTCTTCTTTTTGTTCAATTACACCAGTTTCATTAGAGGTCATCTTGATGCCCAAATCTTCGTTGGAAGAGGGCTAGTTGCTGTTAATCTCTGGTTCTTATCAGAACTTGGAGATTTGTCATTTTTATATCATTTATTCTGTGCATCTTATGAGCATGAGCTCTACATATGTTTTGAGGTATGCCATGCCATCTTTCCAGTGGTATAGTCCATGTAGTTTTTTGATCTCTGTGGTGACTAGCACAAGCATGCAAAGTAGGCCCCGTAATAATTCTGATTTCAGGGGCTTAGTGATTTCTCCAAGTCCTTGTCTGCTGTAATTTTGTTGCCATGTAAACTTGATACTACAGAGAGATCCATACATATTTTGTGGATGTTCAGTAAGGATGTTTGGTAGCTATAGTTGTAATTGATCCATTCCTGCAATTGTTTGCAATTTTAGAGTACCATAGAATGACTCAATCTTGCTCTACTTTTGCTATAAAATATTTCTGGCAGATTCTTGACATGATTTGCAATCTTGCCAAGTTTATTGTAGTTGATCCATACATGCTATGTAATTGTTCTTGCCATGGATAGCTTCATAAACATGCCATCTTGCCGTAGGTATGCTTGGTTTGTCATGCATTGCTCTGAAGTGAGTGCATCAAGCTCACAAAGAGGCCTACATATTAACATTTCTGCCATGCTCTGTTTTCTGCCAAGTCTGAAACCTGATAACGAAACTTGCTATGTTTACATGCTTGCCATCATTTCTTCTGGCCCTTTTTGGCTTATGGTCGGTAAGGGACTTTTGTCATGTGCATTTAGTAGAACACTACCATGCTTTGTTTTGCTATGTTAAGTTCCTGTAGCATGTTGATTTCGTGCTCTGAACATTGCTACCTGATGCTGATTTCTGCCATGTCCAGTTTTTCACCAAGTCTGTGAACCTGTAATCTTTTGCACTTTTGCCATGCTTGTCAAGCATCTCCTGTAGATTACTGCCATGTGCTTTGTTGCTATGTTGGGTGCCTTAGCATTGTTACTTGTTGCATTTGAAGTGCTATCTTGCTGTTTTTCGCAGATTAGTGTCATTCTTGTTTTGCTTGTCATTTGCAAACCGTGCATCCGTTTCCGGTGATCTTTATATCGATTTCGACCGAAATCATCTCATCTTTCCAGTGGCATGCTTGGTTTGCCAAGTTACTTCCATGTTCATCATTTTCCTTCCGGAGCACGCATATGCATCGCATACCATATCTTGCATATCATACATGTTTTGCATCATGTTGCTTGCGCATTTCTCGTTGTTGATTGTGGTTCCATTTGTTTGTGCTCTTGTCTTGGGTAGAGCTGGGAGACGAGTTCGTGAACGAGGAACCAGTCGAGTACACTTACGAGGATCAAGCTTTCGACAACTCTGAGAATCTTGCAGGCAAGATGACCACCCCTCGAAATCACTTCTATCTTTGCTATGCTAGTTGTTCGCTCTATTGCCATGCTCGCTTCCTATCACTTGCTATATCATGTCTCCTATTTCAGCCATGTCAGCCCCTAACCATCCTTTCCTAGCAAACCGTTGTTTGGCTATGTTACCGCTTTTGCTCAGCCCCTCTTATAGCGTTGCTAGTTGCAGGTGAAGTTGAAGTTTGTTCCATGTCGGAACATGGATATGTTGGGATATCACAATATCTCTTATTTAATTAATGCATCTATATATTTTGGTAAAGGGTGGAAGGCTCGGCCTTTTGCCTGGTGTTTTGTTCCACTCTTGCCGCCCTAGTTACTGTTATACCGGGATTATGTTCCTTGAGTTTGCGTTCCTTACGCGGTCGGGTGATTTATGGGACCCCCTTGACAGTTCGCCTTGAATAAAACTCCTCCAGCAAGGCCCAACCTTGGTTTTACCATTTGCGACCTATACCTTTTTCCCCGGGGTTTTCTAGAGCCTGAGGGTCATCTTTATTTTAAACCCCCGGGCCAGTGTTCCTCTGAGTGCTGGTCCAAACTAGAGCCACTTGCAGCGCCACCTTGGGGAAACTCAAGGATTGGTTTTAGCTGTACGTAGTGTTCATCCGGTGTGCCCTGAGAACGAGATATGTGCAGCTCTATCGGGATTTGTCGGCACATTCGGGCGGCTTTGCTGGTCTTGTTTTACCATTGTCGAGATGTCTTGTAAACCGGGATTCCGAGACTGATCGGGTCTTTCCGGGAGAAGGTTTATCCTTCGTTGACCGTGAGAGCTTATGATGGGCTAAGTTGGGACACCCCTGCAGGGTATCATCTTTCGAAAGCCGTGCCCGCGGTTATGAGGCAGATGGGAATTTGTTAATGTCCGGTTGTAGATAACTTGTCACTTGACCCAATTAAAATACACCAAGTGCGTGTGTAGCCGTGATGGTCTCTTCTCGGCGGAGTCCGGGAGGTGAACACGGTCTGTGTTATGTATGACGTAAGTAGGTGTTCAGGACCTCTTCTTGGTCTTTGCTAGATGACGTTCGTTCCTTTGCTTCTCTTCTCGCTCTCATTTGCGCAATATAGCCACCATACATGCTTTTGCCGCTGCAGCTCCACCTCTTTGCACCTCCTTGCCTATAAGCTTAAATAGTCTTGATCTCGCGGGTGTGAGATTGCTGAGTCCCCGTGGCTCACAGATACTTCCAAAAACAGTTGCAGGTGCCGACGATGCCAGTGCAGACGATGGCGTCGATCTCAAGTGGGAGTTCGACGAGGAACGTGGTCGTTACTATGTGTCTTTTCCTGATGATCAGTAGTGGAGCCCAGTTGGGACGATCGGGGATCTAGCATTTGGGGTTGTCTTATTTTCATCTGGATTTTGGCCGTAGCCGGTCTATATGATTGTATTTTGGATGATGTATGATGATATTTATTATGTATTGTGTGAAGTGGCGATTGTAAGCCAACTCTTTATCCCATTCTTGTTCATTACATGAGATTGTGTGAAGATGACCCTTCTTGCGACAAAACCACTATGCGGTTATGCCTCTAAGTCGTGCCCCGACACGTGGGAGATATAGCCGCATCGTGGGCGTTACAACCCTCAACCAAGATCCATGAATATCCACTGGTCTTCAGTGCAAATTTTTCAAACTACACTTGCTGCAAGTTTGGACCAGATTTGTCAAATTTGGTGAAATTCATTCAAATCCTTTTCCAAAATTCCAAGTAAAATCAGGCAGCCTCTGGGTGCATTGAGTGGTCACCTCACCAAGTCCCAGCCCCAGGAAATTTTTTCTCATTGCCAAATCATTCTGTCGAACACCTCCAGTGCTTTGTCAATGTCAAGTTCAGAGATTCAGAAATTCAGTTCAGTGCCCTACTGTCGTTTTCTTCAGAACATGTTGTCGATCTCGACAGTGCACCGTTGGCGCCTTGCTCCTCGTCCCCTCCCCCTTGTTCCTGCACCGCACGAGCGTCTGGCACCTTGCGGACGTCGGCGATGAACAGCAGAAGGTGCGCCGCCCCGTGACCGACGCCAGCGGCGGCTTTGCGGCCGCCAGAGAGAGGCGCGGCGCTGTCGGCGCCACCCAGCGCCGCCCAAGCCACCGGAGCTCGCCGCGTGGCCTTCCACTCCCTAGAACGCGCTGCCATCTTCGTCGTGAACCGCAGGGCGCGAAGCATGCTCTCTGCCGCCGACGTGCCCGTGCGGCCACCCCACCGTGGACCGGCGCCGTTACGCCAAGACCAGCCGGGATTAGCGGAGGAACGACACCAGTAACCTCCACTGATGCTGCCTGGCCACTCAAACCTCCTGCAAATCCACTGCATCGCCGTAATCGCTCGCCGGAGATTCTCTGTTCACGGCCACCCCGTTGATCCGCCTATAAATAGAGGCCCCGAGCTTCAACTCGAGCACACACCATCCCTGCACTCCACCAAGAGCACGCCTAGCCACTGGAAGAGCCCCGAGGAGGTCTCCTTCCTCGACTCCGGCCGCCGCGACCCGCCATGGGACCCAGCTCGATTCGCTCCCGTGCGTGCGCCTCTGCCTCCCATCTCTTGCCAGTAGCTTCACTATGCATCCCTCCTTCTGACCCGCGCTTCAATTCGAAGTTTACAGCCCTCCACCGGAGTTCTCCACCACCACCCGAGCCGCCGTCCGCCGGAGAAAGTGTCGCCGTCGACGTGGTGCTCTCCGACGGTCGAGTCCACCACCCACCGACGCGGAATGACACGCTGAAGCTCTTGGTACCCTCCGATCCTGCTAACTCGCCATGGTTCGACGCCGGCGTCCACCGCAGTCTTCGGGCGCCGGCGAGCTTTTTAAACCTGACACGTGGGACCCCCTGTCAGCCTCTCTTCTGTTTCCACTCGCGAACTGTTTTCTGTTGGCGCCTTCGGGCAAATACGCTTTCCCTCTTGAGCTTGCGCATTTCCAATCGATCCGTTTTCTGTTTTCTCAGTTAAAACCCTGGAACTTTTCTGTTTCATTACAGATAGGTCCCTGGACAGAAACCTTTATAACTTTTTAATAAAAAGGGATTTTTGAGTGATTCTTTTTCTGACAGTCTTAAAATTTTGTCTAGTTTTTTTATGAGATTTATTTGGAAAAATTTTGGAGAAGTTTCTGTGCACGCGTTGGTTTTCACGTTAGTGCCCGTTTTCGTTATTGCCGTAGGTTCCGGAAGAGGTGACGGAGCCGCGAACTTCGCCGAGCTAGACTCCGACTTCTCCGAACCAGGCAAGCATGTTTGAACCTTTGATATGACAGGTATTTTGCATGTTTGCGTGAAAGTTTGTGCGTGGCATATGAGTATCGGTGAGTTCCCCGTTGCTTGTGAGGCAACCACCTGCATGTCCCAAAGTTGCGATGATCTCTGATGAGAGATGGCTTAATCATGTGGTGACATGAAGGGCAGCAAGGTGGTACTGTTGTAGCATACCAGCCTTGCGTCATCCGACAACTTCCGACGTTAACGTGGACGGAGTCACGTTATCGTTCTTTTCCCCTTTCCGTGCTACCACGTGTTTCTTTGCCAAGATGCGGTTTAGTAAGTTGGTAACCTCTTTCCGTGTACACACCAAACAGAGGGGCCGGGATGATGGTACCTTGGCCCAGGATTAAAGCCAGTCATCCGGTCAGGGGGCATGGGTGTTTCTTGGGACCGAGAGGGGGGGCACCCCCTTAGAGCGCGCGTATAGAAATTTGATCCCATGCTACGCGAGGTTGTAGCCTCCCCGTCTCAAGGTTTTTCTTGAACGTTGCCGAGGGTGATCCCTAGCTTCAGAATGTTGAATGGGTGTGTACTGGTTAGACGTGTTTCTTCCAAAACACCGTAAACGGAACTAGTCCCCATGACTACTGAAATCTGTTGGCTGTGGTTAAGTACAAACTCTGCAGAGTCAAATTCCTTCCAAGTCATCGTATCCATGATCAAGCAGTGTAATCAGTATGTCCATATCTATCTGCGTGGAAAACTTGTCCCCGGTGAACAAACTCAAGTGGTAAACCCAGTTCAATTATTATTTTTGTGGATGGACTAACCTTATATTTGTCTCGTACTTGTGATAATTTATACTCTCGAGCTAATGAATTTTTGAGCTACAATATAAGCCCTTTATGTGATGTCGCTCAGACGTCCGACTGTGGCATGTTCGTCTTTTATTTGCTGTTATAAGCCCTTTATGTGATGTCGCTCAGACGTCCGACTGTGGCATTATTATTATTCTTGCAGTTTCCTCTCGAGGAGTCATTCAGACACTCGTTTGGCACCAGTACTACTATTCTGCAGTTTCCGCTCGAGGAGTCATTCAGACACTCGCTTGGCACCCAGTATTTATTATCTCTATGTCTGAACGCACTGGTTAACTTGTTCATATGCTTCATGTTTACATTTGTTATATCTTATGTCCGAACTGTCTTGCGAGTACTTTCATAGTACTCACCTGGCTTGTTGATTTGGCCAGATGTTGACGAAGGCGATCTCTTGGATGAAGAGTTTGATAGCGTGTCCGACGCCTAGAGGAGTCCCAGTCAGTCCTGCGCGATCCCGGATATTGGTCACTTGTATTATATACGCTTCCGCCACCCGTTATAAGTCTCCTCGAGCCTCCCTCCGACGCTCGAAGAGTTGTAGTCTTCAGGAGTCATATCACTTGCTTCGCGGTGATATTTCCACCACCGTTATTATCGTGAGTTAGTAGTTATGCCACCCTATCCGCCGTCTTGTTTTATCGGCGTGCATGTAATAAATTGTTGGGCAGTTTCCGCTCAACTTTGTATTATATTCAGTACTCCTGGTATTTTTCTTCTGTGACCATGATATTGTCTACCAGTGAGAAGGAATTCTTCCTTACTGGTCCGTAAAAGGGATTGGTCTCTCAATAATTATATTATTGAAAAACCGGTCGTGACATATAGCGAGAGATCGGTCGGTGTACGTCCATTTGTTAGAGGCAAATAAGGCCCAACGAGACGGATAGACAGAGAGAATGGAGCTAGGAGGTGGTGCGAGAGGCCCAACTACTAGCTAGATAGGGGGAGGAGTGTGCGGTTGTCAGATCGATGAAAAGAGGGGCGAGAGTTTACACGTGTGTCTGACCGTATGAGGGACACGAGGCAAGGACACATAAAGGAGGAGATTGAAGGTGTGTGTTTATGTTGTAGGCAGGCATCGGTGGAGAGGTTTATTGATCGGTGTGTGTCAGAAAGAAGTTGTGGAGACTCTAGGAGAACGACCTAAATAAAAAAATGAATGTGCCCGGTGGATAGAATGCCGAGGGAGGGGGAGGGCGAGTAGGGCGTGTGCATGCATGAGAGAAAGTTAGTGGTAGCTACAAAGGTTAGAGGATTGTGTGGGTGTAAGAGACTAACAAAGATCATAATTTGATATGAAAGCGGATTCATATATTTGAATAGGAGATCATAGTGTTTTAAACATTGCATGCATGAATATAGCGGTGATACACGTGATGTGCACATGTTATACCATAATGTGATAATGCATGGCGTTTGCAACTCGCGGCTAAATGCCGAACAATCTAAACCATACTATACATCAACCAATCTCACATTTTAATTGAATTTGTGATAATGTGTGGCATTTGCAGCTTACAACTAAATATCGAACAATCTAAACAATACTATATATCGAACATTCTCACATTTTATTTGAATTTGTGGTAATGTGTGGTGTTTGCAACTCACATCTAAATACTTGTAGGCGTAGGGGGCGGGGCACCATACACAATGTGATAAACACATTATACATATGAGACATGGTTTAGATTATGAAGATCTAGCTAGAGCTAGAAATGTAATGTGATTTGAAATCAAAATAAAGTGGATTCAAAAAATCTAGTTCGAGTTCATATAGTACACATAGTTCATATGTAACTCGAGACTAATCATGTGGTGTGCTGTGAAGATAATACACAAACGATTGTTTAACTTGACAATAATGATGATTGTAGATCTTATTAAAATAGAGAAACGAATTCAAATGCTTTGACTTCACAACAATCATTACTCTAGATCTTATTCAAATAGAGAAACGAATTCAAATTTAGTTCATATTGAAGCGGTAGTATATACGTTTGGAATGCACTAAAACGTTCATTTGAGTAGTAGGTTGCACGCATTATACACGTAGCGAAATATTTTAATTGAACATAACATGAATTCAAAGTTTTGAATGACATTTGTAGTGCGCATTGATTTGGTACAGTACACGTTAGGCTTGTCCGGAAATTTCAACCTGCGCCTTGTTAGCCCGAAATATTTAAGATATATCTTTGTCTCGTTGTGCTCCGACAACTCCCTCCATCTCAACCCGCGCCTTGCTATTCCGAAATTACAACGCGCGCGAAAACTCCCACCTCCTGTGAAATCCCGACACGCGAAATGCCCGTGGTACCCCTGAACCGAAAGAACCGCCTCAAATCGGTGGGGGTACTTTCGTAACTTACCCCACATTTCGGACAAGCGCGTCTCTAAGCCATGGTTCCCCTCTGCCATCCCATCTACCCACCCATTTGTACACCCAGGCCGCGAAAACCCGTGATGAAACCCCACACCCTGCTCCGTCCGCCACCCGGCCGGAGCCTCTTCCCCGACGACGTCGTCCACAGCAACACCTCGACGTCCCTCATCCACCATACCGGATGAGGATCCGTCGTCGATCTCATCGTCCCGCCGGTTCAGCCACCCCGTCCTCCACCTCCAAGGAGCTGCCCCGACGTTCCCCTCGTCTTTCACGCCACCTCCATTCCCACACCGCCGTCTTCACCTGCACCACCGGAAGAGCATCATCATCACCGTTTCCTCGGATGAAGCTGCGGCCTAATCGGCGCCACCAAAGAGGTTGTACACTAATCGCCGCATTTTCTTCTTGATTCGATCTCACGGTGCTGCCGGCCCTCGGTCCCGAGCCGACACGGCGCGGCTCCATCCACGGCGGCGTCGCCGGCCACTTCCTCCACGGCTTCGCTCCCTCGGCGGCGACGTCCACCTCAGTAGGAGCTGCTGCTGCTTTATCTCTCGCTCGCGCTGCTGCTTTGCTCTTTCTCTCGGTCCCCTGCCTGGTCTGCTCTTGCTATTGCTCTTGCTCGCGCTGCTGCTCTCGCTCTTGCTCTTGCTTGTGATGCTGCTCCGATTTAGCTACACTTCGGTCGGCTGAATCGACTTTTGGGTCAGTCGATTTTCAGGGGGTGGGGGGCTCGCCGGGGTGAAGGAAGTACCAGCCGCAGCGGGGAGGGGGGGCTCGCCGGAGAGGTACCCCAATATCTATCTTAGGGTTCAGGATGGGGGCGGTGGTCGCCGGCGTTGGCGGGGCGGTGGCGTGGGGATTGCCGGAGAAAAAGCTCGGCACGGGGAGGCCTAGAGGGATGGCCGGGGCGGCGGTGGACCGGCGGTGGGGAGTGTTTTCGGGGCAGGCGGGGCGGCGCACCGCCGGCCGCGGGCGGCGGGGGGCTGCTGTTTGGCCGGTGGTGGCTGGAGGCTCAGGGGGGTGGAGGTTGAAGATGAACCGCAAGCCCTTGATTTCGTATCCAACGGCTACAAAATCGACTGACCGGAGATGAAAAAGTCAGTCGACCGACGTGTAGCCTCACCTTGCTAGTGCGTTCAGTTTCGACAGCAAAATTCAGTTTCGACAGTTAAGTTCAGTTTCGACAGTTAAGTTCAGTTTCGACAGTTAAGTTCAGAGATGAGCGGCTGATGTATTTTACATCTAGGACTTTGTGGTTATGTATTTTACGTCATGTATTGGAGATGCTATTAGAATTCCACTCAGGTTAACGTTGTTCATTGTCTCTCTTGTCTTGCTTCAGCCTCGGCGTCGTACAACTCACCGGAACTGCTCCAACGACGAAACTCTCCATCACAGCGGACCAGTACCTCGGGCTCCATCTCCAGGCGCCTAAGATCTTCTTCCCCTCCTCCGACAGCAAAGTCAGCCGGAGCATCCTCACCGGCCAACCCAATCACGCTGAGATCAACATGGCTTCGCCAAAGAGGTTGTACACTTGTTGCATCTCTTTTTTACTCTACATGTTATATATATTGTCCACTGAGGACACGGATTTGTTCCTTTAGTGTCTCCTTGAAAGAAAAAACATAGGAATTTTAATTTTCACCTTTCCTCCTTTTCAAATTCCTATTCATGAAGCACAAGACTAAGAGATAGTAGCATAATAGCATTATAACCATACATTTTCTTGTGGTTTGACTTAATTTCACCATGCTTCTTTGCATCCTGTGATCTTCCAATTGTTGTGAATCAAACACCCAGATTGGCAGAAATCCTGTGTTTTTAAATTCTCTGTTTTGCACGTGCATTCCTATCCTATTCCTGTCTATTTCCTATCCCTGCATTGTTGGAATCCTCCAATTCAAACGAGCCCTTACAGAATTACTTCTCTTACAGATAGTTGTCAAAGAAAACCTTGCGTGGTTTGTCCCGCTCCTGCTGCGCCGTCGTCCACCCCAGCTCAGCTGCTCCAACGACAGAAGGGTCCAGCACAGCAGGGATCCGGCCTCCAGACTGTCTTTCGCCGCCTCAGATCTTCTTCCCCGCCACTGGCAGCCATGAAAACTGCATTACCATCATCAACCGAGCAGATGACCTCGAGGACTACACGGGTCCGCAAGAGAGGTCGCACTCTTTCGTGTCTGCTTACGTTATGCATCGCTTAATATTGTATGCTACTTTATCGTCCTGTTCACCGATTAGACTCTGAGTCAGCTCCAAACTAATGGTCAAACTTGAGTTTTTAAATGGTTGTGGGGTACATATCGGGGCCGCTATCAATAGTATATATCTACTATCTGGTTAATCTCCGGTGTCTACTATGAGTTTCATGTTGGGTGGGAAGCAAACAGTAAAGAAGCCATTATCTGTATTTTTAACTGAAGCCATTATCTGACTGCTATTATTGGTTTTGGGTCTATCCACAGGTTGCTACCATCACTCTGGATTTCTGCATGCACTCCTTACATAATCTCACTATGTTTTATTCCTATGCATGACAGTTATTGTAAACAATGGAACTGAACATGTAGAGCAAAAGAGACGAGCCTTGCGTGGCAATAAAATTTCATGCAGACGTCGCTCCATGGTAGGCGCAAAGGCAGCCCCCTCCACGCATTTCGGATTGTAATCGAGAGGAAGACATCTGTTCTGAGGGGATTCAGAAGGAGAAGACAACTCCTATTTACCCCCTGAGGTCTTCGCTCTAACTTGGCATGCTGATGTTGATTATATCATGCATATGGTGTCTTGCATTGCTTACTTTATACATCAAATATGTCATCTGCTTACTTTAGACATCCTTTGTGCGAATGCCATCTGTTTAGTTTATTCATCGTTTATGTGAATTAGGCAACGCCATCTTGTTTAGCCAGGCATCATATATGTGAATTTTGCAATGCCATCCTGCTTAGCCAGTCATCTTATATGTAAATTATATCAGGCCATCCTTTTTTCGTTACATATTACATTTGTCAACAATGTTAGTACATTCAACTACTCTTCGTGTGCATCAGCCATTTGACACGGTAATGGCAAATTCTGGAGTGAAAACAAGGTCTTCAGAGAAGACTATGCTATCTGACGAAGCGCATATCTCGCTGGTTACGGATAGCTCCTCAGAGGAGGATTCAGAGATAGATGACCAGTCCCATTCCCCCCCCCCCCCCGAGGTGTATGCTCTAACTTGGCAGGGTTATGTTGCTCATATCGTGCGTATGGTGTCTCACATTGCTATGTCATTTGATTAGTTTAGACATGCTTTGTGTGAATGCCACCTGTTCAGTGTCTAATTGCCATATATGTGAATTATGCATTGCCATCTTGTTGCAAGACATTATATATGTGAATTATACAATGCTATCTTGTTGCAAAGGCATTATATATGTGAATTATGCAATGCCATGTTGTTTAGCCAATCATCATGTATGTGAATTATATCATGCTATCATTTTTTTGAACTATGTCATTCCATCCTGTTTACATAGTCTCATATTTTGAACTATGTCATTCCATCTTTTTTAGTTAGCCATCATAATGTGAAATTGTGTCATGCTATCCTGTTTAGTTAGCCATCATATATGTGAAATTGTGTCATGCTATCCTGTTTGGATAGACAACATAAATATGAATTATTTCATGCCCTCTTTTATTCCCCACTATCCATTGCACCTGTCTATCATACAATGTCTATACTTTCAATTACTTTTCTTGTTTATCAGCAATTTGAATTGGAGAGCGTGATGGCAGTATCTAAGGGAGTAACAACACGGTCTTCAGAAAAGATAGTGCTACCAGTTGATGCAGATAGAACCACGGTTGTACTTGCCCAAGGACCAGATCCACCACACATAACCCAGACTCTCGCAGATTGTACCCCTACCCAGTTGGACAAAGAACCAGCTACACCCCTTCTAACCCCAACCCCGGCAGATAGTAACCCAGTTCCAGTTGACACAGCACCGTCTCCACCATAGAGCACCCAAACACGAGCAGTTAGTAAGGGAACTGCAGTGCCCAAAGCACGAGGACCACCACTCTGAATCCCAACTCAACGCTTCAAGGAGAAGAAGATTTGTTCTCAGGTCAGGTTCTGTAGCTATGGTTCATACTCCTTTGCCTTGCATTACTGTATTTACTCATACCAACTATTTTCAAATTTGAAGGATGGAATTGAAACTCCAATGGCGCAACAGGTATGTTTTAAACCTATTTCTTTAACTGGTTTGCTGTTGTAACCTGCTCTATGTTGATTTTAGTTTCAATTGAATAAACAGTTATGTTCTCATGTCATGCACATTACAAGTGTTGTTATTGCTCTATAGTTACCCACACTTATATTCTGTCTATTCTGCTTTGTCTTGAACAAATATTATTTGAACTGTGTCTCTATCTTGATTTGGCAACAAAAACTAGAATGATATAGACCATAAAGTGACCATGGTACATAGATATATGTTTGTTTCATGTTGTTATCCTGTCCACTTTACTACTGAACTCATTTACCAAAATGAGTTTCATATACAACATGGTAAACATGTGATGTGTCTGCTTGTTTCTCTTTTAGAATGCGGACAAAATATTGGAGAACAGTACCGTGTTATCCAATGGTAAAGGAAGTAATGCAGATAAGGTTCAAGATAGTGAGACATCCCTGTTGGTCTCCAAGAAAGCTGATAAAAACTATCTTGACGACAGTGAGGGAACCCAAAAGTCCTGTCTTGATGTAGTGTTCGAGTTACTGGCCACTACTGCTGGCACAAGCTCTTCGAACTCGCTGCCTGAATCAGTTCATCTTCTTGAGTCTCAACTTCAAGTTGAAAGACATCGATCAGATGTGCTGCGACAGGAAGCTGAAGGACTGAGGAAGTCCCTGCAGAATTCAGATGCATATTTTCTGGTGCAACAGCAAGCGCTGGAGGATTTAAGCGCCAAACAAGAGAAAGTTAATAAGCTTGCTAAGCATCTTGCCAGCATTATGGGTACCCAGGATATTGTTTCTTGAGATCTTCTGAAGTGGTTTCAGTTCTGGATTTGTTTTGCTGCGGTGTTTATTTGCGCTGGTCGCCAACTTTGACAACCAGTGTATATGATATGCTGCTTTGTTCCCTATATTTGCACTGGTGGCGAACTTTGATGCCCAGTGGATGTAATATGTGTAATAGCCGTGATAGCCTAGCGTTAGTTGCTTGCTTATTTATTTCCTTGTTGTCTTGTTTATCTGTTTGCTTGTAGTCATTGCAGTTCTATTTCCGCGGTTAGCTAGTCGTTGCAATAACCTATTTTTTAAAACTAGGCCACAATAACCATGGGCTAATATTTACTGTAGTGACACTGGGCCTCCTACTGGCCGTAGAAACAATGGGCCTTCTACGGGCCGTAGAAACAATGGGCCTTCTATGGGCCGTAGAAACAATGGGCCTTCTGCGGGACGTATCATCAATGGGCCTTATACGGGCCGTATGATCGATTGGCCAAACATGGGCCAAACAGACCACATTATGGCCGTAAATGGGCTAGAGTTAGAATCGTCCGTTCATGGGCCGACCATAACGGGCCATCGTTAATAGGCCGTATTTGGTGATGCTATGAAAATGGCCCAACAGACTAACGGTCCACAAACGGGCCGACTGTAACGACGGGCTGAATTTGGCCCACAAGCAGAAAATGACAGTAACGGGCCGTAAGTAACCGAATGCTGCAAATGAGCCCAAGAATAAATGGGCCCTCAGAAGGCCGAAAGTTAACTTGGTCTGGAAACGGCCCAACGGAATAACGGGCCGTTAATGGGTATAAAGTGATACACTGTTCATTGCGGGCCAGTTCCACCACGGGCCGTTAATGGGTGTAAAGTAATACACTGTTCATTACGGGCCAGTTTCAGCACGGGCCGCTAATGGGCCAAGAGTTACAAAGGGCCTCATATGGGCCGAAAGACGTCATGGGCTATACATGGGCCAGAAGTGAAAACGGGCTGAAATCATATTGGATGGCCCAGATGACGCTACTGGGCCTAATTCGGATAGGGCGTAACGGGCCTTGGGTTAGCGGGCTGTAAATGGGCTATATGCGAACAGGCCGTTAACAGGCTTTCCATGGGCCGGCCCGCCAACTTTTGACCAAGTCAGACGGGCCGGCCTTTTCACAGGAATGGGCCACTGTTGGGCCATGCCACGTATCGACGTATCATAGGCGCCTTCTGTCCAGTGAGTGGATGACATTTGTCCCAACGATGAGCCGACACGTGTTTCCTCTAGCCAATGATGATTTTACACGTGGAAAAGCCCCATTGGTCGGGGCTGTTAACGGGTTATCGGATCTAAACCCCGACCCGATAGCTTAACGGAGTTCCGTTATGGTGGATGCCACATGTCGGTCACCCTTGACGAAAGCACTTCTGTGACGCGCGATTTATCGTCATGGAAGTGGACACTTCCGTGATGATAATTTTGGTAATGTCATGGAACACTTCTACTACAGCACAGGTATGACTATCTTGATTCTGTATCATCACGGAAGTGTATTTTTTTGTACTGCAAATGGGGACAAGGTACCATAAAAACAAAAACGAGCACACAAGGTTATGTCTGCCTACCAGGCCAGGGTATGCACGCTCATAACCTTCCCTCGCGGGAGGCACCGGTGAGAGCCACAACAAAGGACCGAATCAAGACCTTCCCATAAGGTAAATTTGGTCGCATTGAATTAAAACCCGATTCAGTGGCACCATGACATGATCAACGTCATATTCAAGTTGAACTTAATCAAGTTTAGCTTTGATAAAAACTTTTTATCATCAACATGATATAACCCCAAAAAAAGAATTATGCAACTACTCGTCATACCAAGCAAACAACTCATATTCATGGATCAAACTTAACAATATAAGCATCTTGCAATACTTAGAACCAAAATGGTTATAACTCATTTTTATTTATCAAGCAATATTGTTATTAGTTCTTTATTTAAATGAAACTATCACTTAGTAAAATAACAATCATTAATTTCCATAGCAATATGCATAGTGTAGGGGAACGTAGCGGAAATTCAGAAAAATTTACGCATCACCAAGATCAATCTATGGAGTAATCTAGCAACGAGGGGAAGGGGAGTGCATCTACATACCCTTGTAGATCGCGATGCGGAAGCGTTGCAAGAACGCGGATGAAGGAGTCGTACTCGTAGCGATTCAGATCGCGGTTGATTCCGATCTAAGCGCCGAACCACGGCGCCTCCGCGTTCAACACACGTGCAGCCCGGTGACATCTCCCACGCCTTGATCCAGCAAGGAGAGAGGGAGAGGTTGGGGAAGACTCCGTCCAGCAGCAGCACGACGGCGTGGTGGTGATGGAGGAGCGTGGCTATCCTGCAGGGCTTCGCCAAGCACCGCGGGAGAGGAGGAGGGAGAGGGGTAGGGCTGCGCTAAGAGAGAGGAAATGTCGTGTGTTTGGCAGCCCCAAAACCCCCACTATATATAGGGGAGGGGGAGGGGCTCCACCCCCATCTAGGGTTTCCCCCCCAAGGGGTGCGGCCAGCCCTAGATCCATCTAGGGGGGCGGCCAATGGGGGAGAGAGGGGGGCGCACCACTAGGTGGGCCTTAGGCCCATCTGAGCCTAGGGTTTCCCCCTTCCCCCCCTTCCTGCGCCCTGGGCCCCTTGTGGGAGGCGCACCAGCCCACCTAGGGGCTGGTCCCTTCCCACACTTGGCCCACGCAGCCCTCTGGGCCCGGTGGACCCCCGGGACCCTCCCGGTGGTCCCAGTACGTTACCGATAGCACCCGAAACTTTTTCGGTGACCAAAACAGGACTTCCCATATATAAATATTTACCTCCGGACCATTCCGGAACTCCTCGTGACATCCGGGATCTCATCCGGGACTCCGAACAACATTTGGTAACCACGTATATCTATTCCCTATAACCCTAGCGTCATCGAACCTTAAGTGTGTAGACCCTAAGGGTTCGGGAACCATGCAGACATGACCGAGATGTTCTCCGGCCAATAACCAACAGCGGGATCTGGATACTCATGTTGGCTCCCACATGTTCCACGATGATCTCATCGGATGAACCACGATGTCGGGGATTCAATCAATCCCGTATACAATTCCCTTTGTCTATCGGTATGTTACATGCCCGAGATTCGATCGCCGGTATCCCGATACCTTGTTCAATCTCGTTACCGGCAAGTCTCTTTACTCGTTCCGTAACACATCATCCCATGATCAACTCCTTGGTCACATTGTGCACATAATTATGATGTCCTTGTTGGAAATATGCCCTAGAGGCAATAATAAATGGTTATTATTAAATTTCTTTGTTCATGGTAATTGTCTATTGTTCATGCTATAATTGTGTTATCCGGAAATCGTAATGCATGTGTGAATACATAGACCACAACATGTCCCTAGTAAGCCTCTAGTTGACTAGCTCATTGATCAACAGATAGTCGTGGTTTCCTGACTATGGACATTGGATGTCATTGATAACGGGATCACATCATTAGGAGAATGATGTGATGGACAAGACCCAATCCTAAGCATAGCTCAAAGATCGTGTAGTTCGTTTGCTAGAGCTTTTCCAATGTCAAGTATCTTCTCCTTAGACCATGAGATCGTGCAACTCCCAGATACCGTAGGAGTACTTTGGGTGTGCCAAACGTCACAACGTAACTGGGTGACTATAAAGGTACACTACGGGTATCTCCGAAAGTGTCTGTTGGGTTGGCACGGATCGAGACTGGGATTTATCACTCCGTATGACGGAGAGGTATCTCTGGGCCCACTCGGTAATGCATCATCATAATGAGCTCAATGTGACTAAGGAGTTAGTCACGGGATCATGCATTGCGGTACGAGTAAAGAGACTTGCCGGTAACGAGATTGAACAAGGTATTAGGATACCGACGATCGAATCTCGGGCAAGTAACATACCGATTGACAAAGGGAATTGTATACGGGATTGATTGAATCCTCGACATCGTGGTTCATCCGATGAGATCATCGTGGAACATGTGGGAGCCAACATGGGTATCTAGATCCCGCTGTTGGTTATTGACCGGAGAGGCGTCTCGGTCATGTCTGCATGTCTCCCGAACCCGTAGGGTCTACACACTTAAGGTTCGGTGACGCTAGGGTTGTAGAGATATGTGTATGCGGAAACCCGAAAGTTTTTCGGAGTCCCGGATGAGATCCCGGACGTCACGAGGAGTTCCGGAATGGTCCGGAGGTGAAGAATTATATATAGGAAGTCAAGTTTCGGCCACCGGGAAAGTTTCGGGGGTCATCGGTATTGTACCGGGACCACCGGAAGGGTCTCGGGGGTCCATCGGGTGGGGCCACCTATCCCGGAGGGCCCCATGGGCTGAAGTGGGAAGGTAACCAGCCCTTAGTGCGCTGGGGCGCCCCCCATGGGCCTTCCCCCAGCGCCTAGGGTTGGAAACCCTAGGGTGGGGGCGCCCCACTTGCCTTGGGGGGCAAGTCTCCCCCCTGGCCGCCGCCCCCCCATCCAGATGGGCTCCTGGCCGGCGCCCCCCCTCCCAGGGGGCCTATATAAAGGGGGGAGGGAGGGCAGCAACACAACAGCCTTGGGCGCCTCCCTCCTCCCCTGCTACACCTCTCCCTCTCGCAGAAGCTCGACGATGCCCTGCCGAGATCCCGCTACATCCACCACCACGCCGTCGTGCTGCTGGATCTCCATCAACCTCTCCTTCCCCCTTGCTGGATCAAGAAGGAGGAGACGTCGATGCACCGTACGTGTGTTGAACGCGGAGGTGCCGTCCGTTCGGCACTCGGTCATCGGTGATTCGGATCACGGCGAGTACGACTCCATCAACCACGTTCATTGGAACGCTTCCGCTCGCGATCTACAAGGATATGTAGATGCACTCCTTTCCCCTCGTTGCTAGTATACTCCATAGATGGATCTTGGTGAGCGTAGGAAAATTTTAAAATTCTGCTACGATCCCCAACAGTGGTATCAGAGCCAGGCCTATGCGTAGTTACTATGCACGAGTAGAACACAAAGCAGTTGTGGGCGTTGATGTTGCCAATTCTTCTTGCCGCTACTAGTCTTATCTTGTTTCGGCGGTATTGTGGGATGAAGCGGCCCGGACCAACCTTACACGTACGCTTACGTGAGACAGGTTCCACCGACTGACATGCACTAGTTGCATAAGGTGGCTAGCGGGTGTCTGTCTCTCCTACTTTAGTCGGAACGGATTCGATGAAAAGGGTCCTTATGAAGGGTAAATAGAAATTGGCAAATCACGTTGTGGTTTTACGTAGGTAAGAAACGTTCTTGCTAGAAACCTATACAAGCCACGTAAAAAACTTGGAACAACAATTAGAGGATGTCTAACTTGTTTTTGCGGCAAGTGCTATCTGATGTGATATGGCCAGAAGATGTGATGAATGATATATGTGATGTATGAGATTGATCATATTCTTGTAATAGGAATCACGACTTGCATGTCGATGAATATGACAACCGGCAGGAGCCATAGGAGTTGTCTTTATTATTTTGTATGACCTGCGTGTCATTGAATAGCGCCATGTACATTACTTTACTTTGTTGCTAAACGCGTTAGCCATAGAAGTAGAAGTAATCGTTGGCGTGACAACTTCATGAAGACACAATGATGGAGATCATGATGATGGAGATCATGGTGTCATGCCGGTGACGAAGATGATCATGGTGCCCCGAAGATGGAGATCAAAGGAGCAAATGATATTGGCCATATCATGTCACTATTTGATTGCATGGGATATTTATCACGTTTTGCATCTTATTTGCTTAGAACAACGGTAGTAAGTAAGATGATCCCTTATAATAATTTCAAGAAAGTGTTCCCCCTAACTGTGCACCGTTGCGAAGGTTCGTTGTTTCGAAGCACCACGTGATGATCGGGTGTGATAGATTCTAACGTTCGCATACAACGGGTGTTGACAAGCCTAGCATGTACAGACATGGCCTCGGAACACACGCAATACACTTAGGTTGACTTGACGAGCCTAGCATGTACAGACTTGGCCTCGGAACACGGAGGACCGAAAGGTCGAGCATGAGTCGTATAGAAGATACGATCAACATGGAGATGTTCACCGATCTTGACTAGTCCGTCTCACGTGATGATCAGACACGGCCTAGTTAACTCGGATCATGTTTCACTTAGATGACTAGAGGGATGTCCATCTGAGTGGGAGTTCATTGAGTAATTTCATTAGATGAACTTAATTATCATGAACTTAGTCTAAAATCTTTACACTATGTCTTGTAGATCAAATGGCCCATGTTGTCCTCAACTTCAACGCGTTCCTAGAGAAAACCAAGCTGAAAGATGATGGCAGCAACTATACGGACTGGGTCCGGAACCTGAGGATCATCCTCATAGCTGCCAAGAAAGATTATGTCCTAGAAGCACCGCTAGGTGAAGCACCAATCCCAGAGAACCAAGAAGTTATGAACGCTTGGCAATCACGTGCTGATGATTACTCCCTCGTTCAGTGCGGCATGCTTTACAGCTTAGAACCGGGTCTCCAAAAGCGTTTTGAGAAACATGGAGCATATGAGATGTTCGAGGAGCTGAAAATGGTTTTCGAAGCTCATGCCCGGGTCGAGAGATATGAAGTCTCCGACAAGTTCTTCAGCTGTAAAATGGAGGAGAATAGTTCTGTTAGTGAGCACATACTTAGAATGGCTAGGTTGCATAACAGCTTGTCTCAGCTGGGATTTAATCTCCCAGATGACGCGGTCATTGACAGAATCCTTCAGTCGCTTCCACCAAGCTACAAGAGCTTTGTGATGAACTTCAATATGCAGGGGATGGAAAAGACCATTCTTGAGGTATATTCAATGCTGAAATCAGCGGAGGTGGAGATCAGAAAAGAACATCAAGTGTTGATGGTGAATAAAATCACTAAGTTCAAGAAGGGCAAGGGCAAGAAGAACTTCAAGAAGGACGGCAAGGGAGTTGCCGCACCCGGTAAGCCAGTTGCCGGGAAGAAGTCAAGGAATGGACCCAAGCCTAAGACTGAGTGCTTTTATTGCAAGGGAAGTGGTCACTGGAAGCGGAACTGCCCCAAATACTTAGCGGACAAGAAGGCCGGCAACACCAAAGGTATATGTGATATACATGTAATTGATGTGTACCTTACCAGTACTCGTAGTAGCTCCTGGGTATTTGATACCGGTGCGGTTGCTCATATTTGTAACTCAAAACAGGAACTGCGGAATAAGCGGAGACTGGCAAAGGACGAGGTGACGATGCGCGTCGGGAATGGTTCCAAGGTCGATGTGATCGCCGTCGGCACGCTACCTCTACATTTACCTACGGGATTAGTTTTAAACCTCAATAATTGTTATTTAGTGCCAGCTTTGAGCATGAACATTGTATCTGGATCTCGTTTAATTCGAGATGGCTACTCATTTAAATCTGAGAATAATGGTTGTTCTATTTATTTGAGAGATATGTTTTATGGTCATGCCCCGCTGGTCAATGGTTTATTCTTGATGAATCTCGAACGTGATGTTACACATATTCATAGTGTGAATACCAAAAGATGTAAAGTTGATAACGATAGTCCCACATACTTGTGGCACTGCCGCCTTGGTCACATTGGTGTCAAGCGCATGAAGAAGCTCCATGCAAATGGACTTTTGGAGTCTCTTGATTACGAATCATTTGACACGTGCGAACCATGCCTCATGGGTAAGATGACCAAGACTCCATTCTCCGGAACAATGGAGCGAGCAACCAACTTACTGGAAATCATACATACCGATGTGTGCGGTCCAATGAGTGTTGAGGCTCGCGGAGGATATCGTTATGTTCTCACTCTCACTGCTGACTTAAGTAGATATGGGTATGTCTACCTAATGAAACACAAGTCTGAAACCTTTGAAAAGTTCAAGGAATTTCAGAGTGAGGTTGAGAATCAACGTGACAGAAAAATAAAGTTCTTACGATCAGATCGTGGAGGAGAATATTTGAGTCATGAATTTGGTGCACCCTTAAGGAAATGTGGAATCGTTTCACAACTCACGCCGCCTGGAACACCTCAGCGAAATGGTGTGTCCGAACATCGTAATCGCACTCTATTGGATATGGTGCGATCTATGATGTCTCTTACCGATTTACCGCTCTCATTTTGGGGCTATGCTTTAGAGACTGCCGCATTCACTTTAAATAGGGCTCCGTCGAAATCCGTTGAGACGACACCGTATGAATGATGGTTTGGGAAGAAACCTAAGCTGTCGTTTCTAAAAGTTTGGGGATGCGATGCTTATGTCAAGAAACTTCAACCTGAAAAGCTCAAACCCAAGTCGGAAAAATGCGTCTTCATAGGATACCCTAAGGAAACCATTGGGTATACCTTCTACATAAGATCCGAAGGCAAGATCTTTGTTGCCAAGAACGGGTCCTTTCTGGAGAAAGAGTTTCTCTCGAAATAATTAAGTGGGAGGAAAGTGGAACTTGATGAGGTGATAGTCACCCCTTCCGAACCGGAAAGTAGCGCAGGGCGGGAAGATGTTCCTGTGGTGCCTACACCGACTGGGGAGGAAGTTAATGATGATCATGAAGCTTCGGATCAAGTTGCTACTGAACTTCGTAGGTCCACAAGGACACGTTCCGCACCAGAGTGGTACGGCAACCCTGTCCTGGAAATCATGTTGTTAGACAACGGTGAACCTTCAAACTAAGAAGAAGCAATGGCGGGCCGGGATTCCGACAAATGGCTAGAAGCCATGAAATCCGAGATAGGATCCATGTATGAAAACGAAGTATGGACTTTGACTGACTTGCCCGATGATCGGCGAGCCATAGAAAACAAATGGATCTTTAAGAAGAAGACGGACGCGGATGGTAATGTGACCATCTATAAGGCTTGACTTGTCGCTAAGGGTTATCGACAAGTTCAAGGGGTTGACTACGATGAGACTTTCTCACCCGTAGCGAAGCTGAAGTCCGTCCGAATCATGTTAGCAATTGCCGCATACTATGATCATGAGATATGGCAGATGGACGTCAAAACAGCATTCCTTAATGGCTTCCTTAAGGAAGAGTTGTATATGATGCAGCCGGAAGGTTTTGTCGATCCTAAGAATGCTAACAAAGTATGCAAGCTCCAGCGCTCAATCTATGGGCTGGTGCAAGCATCTCGGAGTTGGAACATTCGCTTTGATGAGATGATCAAAGCGTTTGGGTTTACATAGACTTATGGAGAAGCCTGTGTTTACAAGAAAGTGAGTGGGAGCTCTGTAGCATTTCTCATATTATATGTGGATGACATACTATTGATGGGAAATGATATAGAATTCTTGGAAAGTATAAAGGCCTATTTGAATAAGTGTTTTTCAATGAAGGACCTTGGAGAAGCTACTTATATATTAGGCATCAAGATCTATAGAGATAGATCAAGACGCCTCATTGGTCTTTCACAGAGTACATACCTTGACAAGATATTGAAGAAGTTCAATATGGATCAGTCCAAGAAGGGGTTCTTGCCTGTATTGCAAGGTGTGCAATTGAGCACGGCTCAATGCCCGACCACGGCAGAAGATAGAGAAAAGATGAGTGTCATCCCCTATGCCTCGGCCATAGGGTCTATTATGTATGCCATGCTATGTACCAGACCTGATGTAAACCTTGCCGTGAGTTTGTTAGGAAGGTACCAAAGTAATCCCGGCATGGAACACTGGACAGTGGTCAAGAATATCCTGAAGTACCTGAAGAGGACTAAGGATATGTTTCTCGTTTATGGAGGTGACGAAGAGCTCGTCGTAAAGGGTTACATCGACGCTAGCTTCGACACAGATCTGGATGACTCGAAGTCACAAACCGGATACGTGTATATTTTGAATGGAGGAGCAGTAAGCTGGTGCAGTTGCAAGCAAAGCGTTGTGGCGGGATCTACATGTGAAGCGGAGTACATGGCAGCCTCAGAGGCAGCACAGGAAGCAGTCTGGATGAAGAAGTTCATTACCGACCTAGGGGTGATTCCCAATGCGTCGGGCCCGATGACTCTCTTCTGTGACAACACTGGAGCTATTGCCCTTGCGAAGGAGCCCAGGTTTCACAGGAAGACCAGGCATATCAAGCGTCGCTTCAACTCCATTCATGAAAGTGTTCAAAATAGAGACATAGATATTTGTAAAGTACATACGGACCTGAATGTAGCAGATCCGTTCACTAAACCTCTCCCTAGAGCAAAACATGATCAACACCAGGACGCAATAGGTGTTCGATTCATCACAATGTAACTAGATTATTGACTCTAGTGCAAGTGGGAGACTGTTGGAAATATGCCCTAGAGGCAATAATAAATGGTTATTATTATATTTCTTTGTTCATGGTAATTGTCTATTGTTCATGCTATAATTGTGTTATCCGGAAATCGTAATGCATGTGTGAATACATAGACCACAACGTGTCCCTAGTAAGCCTCTAGTTCACTAGCTCGTTGATCAACAGATAGTCGTGGTTTCCTGACTATGGACATTGGATGTCATTGATAACGGGATCACATCATTAGGAGAATGATGTGATGGACAAGACCCAATCCTAAGCATAGCTCAAAGATCGTGTAGTTCGTTTGCTAGAGCTTTTCCAATGTCAAGTATCTTCTCCTTAGACCATGAGATCGTGCAACTCCTGGATACCGTAGGAGTACTTTGGGTGTGCCAAACGTCACAACGTAACTGGGTGACTATAAAGGTACACTACGGGTATCTCCGAAAGTGTCTGTTGGGTTGGCACGGATCGAGACTGGGATTTGTCACTCCGTATGACGGAGAGGTATCTCTGGGCCCACTCGGTAATGCATCATCATAATGAGCTCAATGTGACTAAGGAGTTAGTCACGGGATCATGCATTGCGGTACGAGTAAAGAGACTTGCCGGTAACGAGATTGAACAAGGTATTGGGATACCGACGATCGAATCTCGGGCAAGTAACATACCGATTGACAATGGGAATTGTATACGGGATTGATTGAATCCTCGACATCGTGGTTCATCCGATGAGATCATCGTGGAACATGTGGGAGCCAACATGGGTATCCAGATCCCGCTGTTGGTTATTGACCGGAGAGGCGTCTCGGTCATGTCTGCATGTCTCCCGAACCCGTAGGGTCTACACACTTCAGGTTCGGTGACGCTAGGGTTGTAGAGATATGTGTATGCGGAAACCCGAAAGTTGTTCAGAGTCCCGGATGAGATCCCGGACGTCACGAGGAGTTCCAGAATGGTCCGGAGGTGAAAAATTATATATAGGAAGTCAAGTTTCGGCCACTGGGAAAGTTTCGGGGGTCACCGGTATTGTACCGGGACCACCGGAAGGGTCCCGGGGGTCCACCGGGTGGGGCCACCTATCCCGGAGGGCCCCATGGGCTGAAGTGGGAAGGCAACCAGCCCTTAGTGGGCTGGGGCGCCCCCCATGGGCCTTCCCCCTGCGCCTAGGGTTGGAAACCCTAGGGTGGGGGGGCGCCCCACTTGCCTTGGGGGGCAAGTCTCCCCCCTGGCCACCGCCCTCCCATCCAGATGGGCTCCTGGCCGCCTCCCCCCCTCCCAGGGGGCCTATATAAAGGGGGGGAAGGAGGGCAGCAACACAACAGCCTTGGGCGCCTCCCTCCTCCCCTGCTACACCTCTCCCTCTCGCAGAAGCTCGGCGAAGCCCTGCCGAGATCCCGCTACATCCACCACCACGCCGTCGTGCTGCTGGATCTCCATCAACCTCTCCTTCCCCCTTGCTGGATCAAGAAGGAGGAGACATCGCTGCACCGTACATGTGTTGAACGCGGAGGTGCCGTCCGTTCGGCACTCGGTCATCGTTGATTCGGATCACGGCGAGTACGACTCCATCAACCACGTTCATTGGAACGCTTCCGCTCGCGATCTACAAGGGTATGTAGATGCACTCCTTTCCCCTCGTTGCTAGTATACTCCATAGATGGATCTTGGTGAGCGTAGGAAAATTTTAAAATTCTGCTACAATCCCCAACAGTCCTACCGAGTGGGCCCAGAGATACCTCTCCGTTTAGACGGAGTGACAAATCCCAGTCTCGATTCGTGCCAACCCAACAGACACTTTCGGAGATACCTGTAGTGCACCTTTATAGCCACCCAGTTACGTTTTGACGTTTGGTACACCCAAAGCATTCCTACGGTATCCGGGAGTTGCACAATCTCATGGTCTAAGGAAATGATACTTGACATTAGAAAAGCTCTTAGCAAACGAACTACACGATCTTGTGCTAGGCTTAGGATTGGGTCTTGTCCATCACATCATTCTCCTAATTATGTGATCCCGTTATCAACGACATCCAATGTCCATGGTTAGGAAACCCTAACCATCTATTGATCAACGAGCTAGTCAACTAGAGGCTTACTAGGGACATGGTGTTGTCTATGTATCAACACATGTATCTGAGTTTCCTATCAATACAATTCTAGCATGGATAATAAACGATTATCATGAACAAGGAAATATAATAATAACCAATATATTATTGCCTCTAGGGCATATTTCCAACAGTCTCCCACTTGCACTAGAGTCAATAATCTACTTCACATCACCATGTGATTAACACTCACAGGTCACATCACCATGTGACTAACATCCAAAAAGTTTACTAGAGTCAACAATCTAGTTCACATCACTATGTGATTAACACTCAATGAGTTCTGGTTTGATCATGTTATGCTTGTGAGAGAGGTTATTAGTCAACGGGTCTGAACCTTTCAGATCCGTGTGTGCTTTACGAATATCTATGTCATCTTGTGGATGCTACCACGTGCTACTTGGAGCCATTTCAAATAACTGCACTACTATACGAATCCGGTTTACTACTCAGAGTCATCCGGATTAGTGTCAAAGTTCGCATCGAGGTAACCCTTTAGGACGAACTCCTTTTCACCTCCATAATCGAGAAAATTCCTTAGTCCGCTAGATACTAAGGATAAGTTCGACCGCTGTCATGTGATCCATTCCCGGATCACTATTGTACCCCTTGACCAACTCATGGCAAGGCACACTTCATGTGCGGTACACAACATAGCATACTGTAGAGCCTACGTCTAAAGCATAGGGGACGACCTTCGTCCTTTCTCTCTCTTCTACTGTGGTCAGGTCTTGAGTCTTACTCAATACTCACACCTTGTAACACAGCCGAGAACTCCTTCTTTGCTGATCTATTTTGAAGTCCTTCAAAAACTTGTCACGGTATGTATTCATTTGAAAGTACTATTAAGCGTTTTTGATCTATCCTTATAGATCTTGATGCTCAATGTTCAAGTAGCTTAATCCAGGTTTTCCATTGAAAAACACTTTTCAAATAACCCTGTATGCTATGCAGAAATTTTACGTCATCTCTGATCAACAACATATACTCATCAGAAATTCTATAGCGCTCCCACTCACTTCTTTGGAAATACAAGTTTCTCATAAACTTTGTATAAACCCAAAATCTTTGATCATCTCATCAAAGCGTACATTCCAACTCCGAGATGCTTACTCCAGTCCTTAGAAGGATCGCTGGAGCCAGCATACCTTTTAGCATCCTTAGGACAAAACCTTTCTGATTGTATCACATACAACCTTTCCTTACGAAAACTGGTAAGGAAACTTGTTTTGACATCCATCTGCCAAGTTTTTATTTGGATTTTTCAGCTAAGTGTGACACCCAAGTTTTTATTTGGATTTTTCAAATGATTTTATTTGACTTGAGGGGAGTGATTTAAATTTTTCTTCAAGAGAACTCTCACTCTCAAATATTTTTCTTTATGGCAAAAGTTTTATTTGGATTCAACCAAGATCTGTCTTTGGTCTTGGAGGTTCTTGCTTTTCACTTGGGAAATGACTTTTGAAAATCTCCTTGAAATTTGCACTATGGCTTTTGGAAAATCCTTTGCCACTTTCAACAATTCCTTCTTGCCATGGCCTTAGTGCAAATCCCCTCTCCTAACCCTTTCCTCACCTTTGGATCATGATTTGCATCAAATCCAGCAAGTTGAACATCCCCATGTGATTATTTCCATTTATATTCTATTCAAATAAATTTCTGCCTTCTTTCCTAGCACTTGGAGATTTGCAAAGGAACTCCACTTTCTGTCTTGATTTTTGCCCCCAAACCTTTTTCCCCTCCTAGTCCTTTGAACCCTCAACCAAGAACCATGAAGATCCACTGGTCTTCAGTTCAAAATTTTCAAACTACACCTGCTGCAAGTTTGGACCAGATTTGTCAAATTTGGTGAAATTCATTCAAAACCTTCTCCAAAAATTCCAAGTAAAATCAGGCAGCCTCTGGGTGCATTGAGTGGTCACCTCACCAAGTTACAGCTCCAGAAAAATTTATCTCATTGCAAAATCCTCCTGTCAAACACCTGCAGTGCACTGTCTGTATCAAGTTCAGAAAAATTCAGAGATTCAGTCAGTGGCTTGCTGTCGTTTTCTTCAGAGAAGGACATCGATCTCGCCAGTACCACCGCGTCGCCTTGCTCCTCGTCCCCGCCCTCTTGTTCCTGCACCGCACGAACGCCTGGCGCCTTGCGGGCGTCGGCGACGAGCAGCAGAAGGTGCGCCGCCCCGTGACCGACGCCGGCGGCGGCTTTGCGGACGCCAGCGGGAGACACGGCGCCGACGACGCCACCCAGCGCCGCCCAAACCACCGGAGCTCGCCGCGTGGCCTTCCACTCCCCCGAACGCGTTGCCGCTCTCGTCGTGAACCGCAGGGCGCGGAGCGCGCTCTCTGCCGCCGTTGAGCCCGTGCGGTCACCTCACCGTGGACCGACGCCATTACGCCAAGACCGACCCCGTTTAGCTGTGAAACGACTCCAGTAACCTCCACTGATGCTGCCTGGCCACTCAAACCTCCTGCCAATCCACTGCTCCGCCGTAATCGCTCGCCGGAGATTCTCCGTTCACGGCCACCCCGTCGATCTGCCTATAAATAGAGGCCCCGAGCTTCAACTCGAGCACCCACCATCCCTGCACTCCCCCTAGAGCAAGCCTAGCCACTGGTAGAGCCCCGAGGAGGTCTCCTTCCTCGACTCCGGCCGCCGCGACCCGCCACGGGATCCAGCCCGATTCGCCCCCGTGTGCGCTCCTCCGCCTCCATTCTCTTGCCAGTAGCTTCACCTTGCATCCCTCGTTCTGACCCGCGCCTCAATTCGTAGTTTGCAGCCCTCCACCGGAGTCCCCCATCCTCACCCGAGCCGCCGTCCGCCGGAGATAGTGTCGCCGTCGACGTGGTGCTCCCCGTTGGACGAGTCCACCACCCACCGACGCGGAAGAAGACGCTGAAGCTCTTGGTACCCTCCGTTTCTCCTAACTCGCCGTGGTTCGACGCCGGCGTCCACCGCAGTCTTCGGGCGCCGGCGAGCTTTTTAAACCTGACAGGTGGACCCCGCCTGTCAGCCTCTATTCTATTCTCCTCCGAACCGTTTTCTGTTGGCGCCTTCGGGCAAATACGTTTTCTCCTTTGCGCTTACGCATTCCCAACCGAAGCGTTTTCTGTTTTCTCAGTTAAAACCCTGGAACTTTTCTGTTTCATTACAGATAAGTCCCTGGACAGAAACCTTTATAACTTTTTAATAAAAAGGAATTTTTGAGTGATTCTTTTTCTGACAATCTTCAAATTTTGTCTAGTTTTTTATGGGATTTATTTGAAAATTATTTGGAAAAGTTTCTGTGCAAGTGTTGGTTTTCACGTTAGTACCCGTTTCGTGATTGCCGTAGGTTCCGGAAGAGGTGAAGGAGCCGCGAACTTCGCCGAGCTAGACTCCGACTTCTCCGAACCAGGCAAGCATGTTTTGAACATTTGATATGACAGGTGTTTTACATGTTCACGTGAGAGTTTGTGCGTGGCATATGAGTGTCGGTAAATACCTCGTTGCTTGTAAGGCAACGACCCGGTTGTTCCAAAGTCGCGATGATCTCTGATGAGAGATGGCCTAATCATGTGGTGACATGAAGGGCAGCAAGGTGGTACTGTTGTAGCATACCAGCCTTGCGTCATCCGACTTTCTCCGACGTTAACGTGGTTGGAGCCACGTTATCGTTCTTTTCCCGCATGTTCCAAAGTTGCGATGATCTCTGATGAGAGATGGCCAAATCATGTGGTGACATGAAGGGCAGCAAGGTGGTACTGTTGTAGCATACCAGCCTTGCGTCATCCGACTTCCTCCGACGTTAACGTGGTTGGAGCCACGTTACCGTTCTTTCCCCTTTCCGTGCTACCACATGTCTCATTGCCAGGATGCGGTTTAGTAAGTTGGTAACCTCTTTCCGTGTACACACCAAACAGAGAGGCCGGGATGATGGTACCTTGGCCCAGGATTAAAGCCAGTCATCCGGTCAGGGGGCATGGGTGTTTCCGGTTGGGACCGAGAGGGGGGGCACCCCCTTAGAGCGCGCGTATAGAAATTTGATCCCATGCTACGCGAGGTTGTAGCCTCCCCGTCTCAAGGTTTTTCTTGAATGTTGCCGAGGGTGATCCCTGGCTTCGGATGGTTGAATTGGGTGTGTACTGGTTAGACGTGTTTCTTCCAAAACACCGTAGACGGAACTAGTCCCCGTGACTACTGAAATCCGTTGGCTGTGGTTAAGTACAAACTCTGCAGAGTCAATTCTTTCCAAATCATCGTATCCATGATCAAGTAGTGTAAACATTATATCCATATCTATCCGTGTGAAAAACTTGTCCCCGGTGAACAAGCTCAAGTGGTAAATCCAGTTTTATTGTTATTCCTGTGGATGGACTAACTTTATATTTGTCGCATGCTTGTGATAATTTATGTTCCCGAACGATTGTATTATTGAGCTGTGATATAAGCCCTTTATGTGACGTCGCGCAGACGTCCGACTGTGGCGTGTACTTGTTTCTTACTTTAAATATAAGCCCTTTATGTGATGTCGCACAGACGTCCGACTGTGGCATGCACTGTCTTTATTTTCTGTTGCAAGCCCTTTATGTGGTGTCGCCTCGACGCCCGACTGTGGCATTATTATTCTGCATTTTCCTCTCGAGGAGTCTTTCAGACACTCGTTTGGCACCCGCATTATTATTCCGCATTTTCCGCTCGAGGAGTCTTTCAGACACTCGTTTGGCACCTGTATTATTATTCCGCATTTTCCGCTCGAGGAGTCTTTCAGACACTCGTTTGGCACCAGTATTACTATTCTGCAGTTTCCGCTCGAGGCGTCATTCAGACCCTCGCTTGGCACCCAGTATTTATTATCTCTATGTCTGAACGCACGGGTTAACTTGTTCATATGCTTCATGTTTGCATTTGTTATGTCTTATGTCCGAACTGTCTTGCGAGTACTTTCATAGTACTCACCTGGCTTGTTGATTTGGCCAGATGTTGACGAAGGCGATCTCTTGGATGAAGAGTTTGATAGCGCGTCCGATGCCTAGAGGAGTCCCAGTCAGTCCTGCGCGATCCCGGATATTGGTCACTTGTATTGTATACGCTTCCGCCACCCGCAATAAGTCTTCTCGAGCCTCACTCCGACGCTCGAAGAGTTGTAGTCTTCTGGAATCATATCACTCGCTTCGCGATGATATTTCCACCACCGTTATTATCGTGAGTTAGTAGTTTGCCACCCTATCCGCCGTCTTGTTTTAGCGGCGTGCATGTAATAAATTGTTGGGCAGTCTCTGCTCAACCTTGTATTATATTTAGTACTCCTGGTATTTTTCTTTTGTGACCAAGATATTTTCTACCAGTGAGAAGGAATTCTTCCTCGCTGGTCCGTAAAAGGGATTGGTCTCTCAATAATTATTTTATTGAAAAACCGGTCATGACATTAAGCATCGCTACGGATGAGAAAATCTCATCGTAGTCAACTCCTTGAACTTGTGAAAATACTCTTTGACACAAGTCGAGCTTCATAGACGATAACATTACCGTCCACGTCCGTCTTCTTCTTAAAGATCCATTTATCTCAATGGCTTGCCGATCATCGGGCAAGTTCACCAAAGTCCATGCTTTGTTCTGATACATGGATCCTATCTCGGATTTCATGGCTTCTAACCATTTGTCGGAATATGGGCCCACCATCGCTTCTCCATAGCTCGTAGGTTCAGTATTGTCTAACAACATGATATCTAAGACAGGATTACCGTACTACTCAGGAGTAGTACATATCCTTGTCGACCTACGAGGTTTGGTAGTGACTTGATCCGAAGTTTCATGATCACTATCATAAGCTTCCACTTCAATTGGTGTAGGTGCCACAGGAACAACTTCCTGTGCCCTGCTACACACTAGTTGAAGTGACAGTTCAATAACCTTATCAAGTCTCCACCATCCTCCCACTCAATTCTTTTCGAGAGAAACTTTTCCTCGAGAAAGGACCTGTTTCTAGAAGCAACTACTTTTGCTTCCAGATCTGAAATAAGAGGTATACCCAACTGTTTTGGGTGTTCTATGAAGATGCATTTATCCGCTTTGGGTTCGAGCTTATCAGCCTGAAACATTTTCACATAAGTATCGCAGCCCCAAACTTTTAAGAAACGACAACTTAGGTTTCCCTAAACGGTGTCGTCTCAACGGGATTGCGTGGTGCCCCTTTTAAAGTGAATGCGGTTGTCTCTAATGCCTAACCCATAAACGATAGTGGTAATTCGATAAGAGACATCATGGTATGCACCATATCCAATAGGGTGCAGTTATGATGTTCGGACACACCATCACACTGTGGTGTTCCAGGCGGTATTAATTGTGAAACACTTTCCACAATGTCTTAATTGTGTGCCAAACTCGTAACTCATGATCATATCATAGACATTTTATCCTCTTGTCACGACGATCTTCAACTTCACTCTGAAATTACTTGAACCTTTCAATAATTCAGACTTGTTTTTCATCAAGTAAATACACTCAGCATCTACTCAAATCATCTGTGAAGTAAGAACATAAATATATTCACTGCATGCCTCAGCACTCATTGGACTGCATACATCAAAATGTATTACTTCCAACAAGCTGCTCTCTTGTTCCATCTTACTGAAAATGAGGCCTTTCAGTCATCTTGCCCATGTGGTATGATTTGCATGTCTCAAGTGATTCAAAATCAAGTGAGTCCAAACGATCCATCTGCATGGAGTTTCTTCATACCAATAGACATGGTTCGCATTTCTCAATCTTTTCAAAAATGAGTGAGTCCAAAGATCCATCTACATGGAGCTTCTTCATGCGTTCTATACCAATATGACTCAAATGGCAGTGCCACAAGTATGTGGTACTATCATTACTATTTTATATCTTTTGGCACGAACATGTGTATCACTGCGATCGAGATTCATTTTAGGTGCAAGACCATTGAAGGTATTATTCAAATAAACAGAGTAACCATTATTCTCCTTAAATGAATAACCGTATTGTGATAAACATAATCCAATCATGTTTATGCTCAACGCAAACACCAAATAACAATTATTTAGGTTTAACACCAATCTCGATGGTAGAGGGAGCATGCAACGCTTGATCACATCAACCTTGGAAACACTTCCAACACATATCGTCATCTCACCTTTAGCTAGTCTCCCTTTATTCCGCAGCTTTTATTTCGAGTTACTAACACTTAGCAACCGAACCGGTATCTAATACCTTGGTGCTGCTAGGAGTACTAGTAAAGTACACATTCATATAATGTATATCCAATATACTTCTGTTGACCTTGCCTGCCTTCTCATCTACCAAGTATCTAGGGTAGTTCTGCTTCAGTGACCGTTCCCCTCATTACAGGAGCACTTAGTCTCGGGTTTGGGTTTAACCTTGGGATTCTTCACTAGAGCAGAAAATAATTTGTTGTTTCATGAAGTATCCCTTTCGCCCTTGCCCTTCTTGAAACTAGTGGTTTTATTAACCATCAACAATTGATGCTCCTATTTGATTTCTACTTTCGCGGTGTCAAACATCGCGAATAGCTCAAGGATCATCATATCTATCCCTGATATGTTATAGTTCATCACGAAGCTCTAATAGCTTGGTGGCAGTGACTATGGAGAACCATCACTATCTCATCTGGAAGATTAACTCCCACTCGATTCAAGCGATTGTGGCACTCAGACAATCTGAGCACATGCTCATCGATTGAGATTTTCTCCCTTAGTCTGCAGGCTTAAGAAACTTGTCAGAGGTCTCATACCTCTTGACGTGGGCACTAGTCTGAAATCCCAATTTCAGTCTTCGGAACATCTCATATGTTCTGCGACGTTTCAAAACGTCTTTGGTGCCACAATTCTAAACCGTTAGCATTACGCACTGAACTATCACGTAGTCATCAAAACGTGTATGTCAGATGTTTCACAACATCTACAGACGACGCTGAGGTTCAGCACACCGAGCGGTGCATTAAGGACATAAGCCTTCTGTGCAGCAATGAGGACAATCCTCAGTTCACGGACCCAGTCCGCATAATTGCTACTATCAACTTTCAACTAAATTTTCTGTAGGAACATATCTTAACCAGTAGAACTAAAGTGTAAGCTATGACATAATTTGCAAAGACCTTTTGACTATGTTCATGATAATTAAGTTCATCTGATTATTCAATGAACTCCCACTCCGATAGACATCCCTCTAGTCATCTAAGTGATACATGATCCGAGTCAAACTAGGCCGTGTCCGATCATCACGTGAGACGGACTAGTCATCATCAGTGAACATCTCTATGTTGATCGCATCTACTATACGACTCATGTTCGACCTTTCGATCTCTTGTGTTTCGAGGCCATGTCTGTACATGCTAGGCTCGTCAAGTCAACCTAAGTGTTTCCATGTGTTCCGAGGCCATGTCTGTACATGCTAGGCTCGTCAACACCCGTTGTATTCGAACGTTAGAATCTATCACACCCGATCATCACGTGGTGCTTCGAAACAATGAACCTTCGCAACGGTGCACAGTTAGGGGGAACACGTCTCTTGAAATTTTAGTGAGGGATCATCTTATTTATGCTACCATCGTTCTAAGCAAATAAGATGTAAACATGACAAACATCACATGCAAATCATAAAGTGACGTGATATGGCCAATATCATCTTGCGCCTTTTGATCTCCATCTTCGAGGCGCGGCATGATCACCTTCGTCACCGGCATGACACCATGATCTCCATCATCATGATCTCCATCATTGTGTCTTCACGAAGTTGTCTCGCCAACTATTACTTCTACTACTACGGCTAACGGTTAGCAATAAAGTAAAGTAATTACATGGCGTTTTTCATTGACACGCAGGTCATACAATAAATTAAGACAACTCCTATGGCTCCTGCCGGTTGTCATACTCATCGACATGCAAGTCATGATTCCTATTACAAGAACATGATCAATCTCATACATCACATATATCATTCATCACATCCTTTTGGCCATATCACATCACATAGCATACCCTACAAAAACAAGTTAGACGTCCTCTAATTGTTGTTCCATGTTTTACGTGGCTGCTATGGGATTCTAGCAAGAACGCTTCTTACCTACGCAAAAGCCACAACGTGATATGCCAATTTCTATTTACCCTTCATAAGGACCCTTTTCATCGAATCCGATCCGACTAAAGTGGGAGAGACAGACACCCGCTAGCCACCTTATGCAACTAGTGCATGTCAGTCGGTGGAACCTGTCTCACGTAAGTGTACGTGTAAGGTCGGTCCGGGCCGCTTCATCCCACGATGCCGCCGAATCAAGATAAGACTAGTAACGGCAAGTAAATTGACAAAATCGACGCCCACAACTACTTTGTGTTCTACTCGTGCATAGAAACTACGCATAGACCTAGCTCATGATCCCACTATAGGGGAACGTAGCGGAGATTCAAAATTTTCTATGCATCACCAAGATCAATCTATGGAGTAATCTAGCAACGAGGGGAAGGGGAGTGCATCTACATACCCTTGTAGATCGCGATGCGGAAGCGTTGCAAGAACGCGGATGAAGGAGTCGTACTCGTAGCGATTCAGATCGCGGTTGATTCCGATCTAAGCGCCGAACCACGGCGCCTCCGCGTTCAACACACGTGTAGCCCGGTGACGTCTCCCACGCCATGATCCAGCAAGGAGAGAGGGAGAGGTTGGGGAAGACTCCGTCCAACAGCAGCACGACGGCGTGGTGGTGATGGAGGAGCGTGGCAATCCTGCAGGGCTTCGCCAAGCACCGCGGGAGAGGAGGAGGGAGAGGGGTAGGGCTGCGCCAAGAGAGAGGAAATCTCGTGTGTTTGGCAGCCCCAAAACCCCCACTATATATAGGGGAGGGGGAGGGGCTGCACCCCCATCTAGGGTCCCCCCCCCCAAGGGGTGCGGCCAGCCCTAGATCCATCTAGGGGGGCGGCCAAGGGGGGAGAGAGGGGGGCGCACCACTAGGTGGGCCTTTGGCCCATCTGAGCCTAGGGTTTCCCCCTTCCCCCCCTTCCTGCGCCCTGGGCCCCTTGTGGGAGGCGCACCAGCCCACCAAGGGGCTGGTCCCTTCCCACACTTGGCCCACGCAGCCCTCTGGGCCCGGTGGCCCCACCTGGTGGACCCCCGGGACCCTCCCGGTGGTCCTGGTACGTTACCGATAGCACCCGAAACTTTTCCGGTGACCAAAACAGGACTTCCCATATATAAATCTTTACCTCCGGACCATTCCGGAACTCCTCGTGACGTCCGGGATCTCATCCGGGACTCCAAAAAACATCCGGTAACCACGTATATCTATTCCCTATAACCCTAGCGTCATCGAACCTTAAGTGTGTAGACCCTACGGGTTCGGGAACCATGCAGACATGACCGAGATGTTCTCCGGCCAATAACCAACAGCGGGATCTGGATACCCATGTTGGCTCCCACATGTTCCACGATGATCTCATCGGATGAACCACGATGTCGGGGATTCAATCAATCCCATATACAATTCCCTTTGTCTATCGGTATGTTACATGCCCGAGATTCGATCGCCGGTATCCCGATACCTTGTTCAATCTCGTTGCCGACAAGTCTCTTTACTCGTTCCGTAACACATCATCCCGTGATCAACTCCTTGCTCACATTGTGCACATAATGATGATGTCCTACCGAGTGGGCCCAGAGATACCTCTCCGTTTACACGGAGTGACAAATCCCAGTCTCGATTCGTGCCAACCAAACAGGCACTTTCGGAGATACCTGTAGTGCACCTTTATAGCCACCCAGTTACGTTGTGACGTTTGGTACACCCAAAGCATTCCTACGGTATCCGGGAGTTGCACAATCTCATGGTCTAAGGAAATGATACTTGACATTAGAAAAGCTCTTAGCAAACGAACTACACGATCTTGTGCTAGGCTTAGGATTGGGTCTTGTCCATCACAGCATTCTCCTAATGATGTGATCCCGTTATCAACGACATCCAATGTCCACGGTCAGGAAACCGTAACCATCTATTGATCAACGAGCTAGTCAACTAGAGGCTTACTAGGGACATGGTGTTGTCTATGTATCCACACATGTATCTGAGTTTCCTATCAATACAATTCTAGCATGGATAATAAACGATTATCATGAACAAGGAAATATAATAATAACCAATTTATTATTGCCTCTAGGGCATATTTCCAACACATAGTGCAAAATATTACTCTACTTAGCCAAACAAGTTCATGCATTCAACCAGTAACTAAAACAAGCATATCAAGCATGGTAAAGTAACTAGAAATTAACTAAATTTGTTAATCAAATTTTAAATGCAAATAAACACTCATATTCAAGTAGAAAATCATAGATATTGAAATAACACCATCCAAATGCTGGTGTGGCTTGCCTTAGTGTAGAGGAGGATCACACCCCTCTTGGTTTGCTTCAAGACAAGCTTCCTCTTCTGAAAAAGAATTTAAAACCACAAAAATATTTGTCAAAACACATTCTGAAAATCACCAGAAATTCTAGACAGTAAGGAAAAATCCACCTTTTGGTGTGCTGCTAGAGCTTTCTGAAATAAAGACAATGCAAAAAGAATCAAATCATTTGGACTTATGGTTTAGAAATGGTGGCTGGTCAAAGTTCAGTCAAATTTCTGAATAATATTTGAATTAAACAGAAATCCTGGGTGGGTGACGTCAAAGGCGTAAAATAGAAATACGCCTCCACTCGTATAGCTTCGGGCGCGAGTGGTGAGACCGACAGGTGGGTCCCGCGCGTCAGGAGAGAGAGGGGGCGAGCGAGATCAGAGAGAGGCGGGGCTTCGCCGAGGCTTACGCCGGCGACGAGGGGGTTTGGGGCTAGGCTAGAGCGATAGGATTGAAGCGGGGCTCGAGGCGCACCTGCCCGTACCCGTGGCTTGGCCAGAGGTGGATGGAGCTGCTCGAGGTTGAGCTCGCAAGCTACGGTGGCGGACGGGTTTTGCCGAAGAGGTTGAAGACGATGGCTAGGGGCGGCTCCGAGGGCTTGGCGGCATCTAGGCAGCACCAACAGACCACCAAGGCCCCGCCCAAGCAGCTGCTTGTGCTCGAGAGGCCCTAGAGAGCGGCGGCTGGCCTGCGGGGATCGCCGGAGTCCTCGGGTCGGGGCGACGGCCAGAGGCCTGCCCGACCGAGCTGCGGTCGTTCTACGTGTTCGTGGGGGTTGTGTGGAGTGGTTCTTGGCCAGGATTCGAGGCGGGGTCGCTTTATATAGCCGGAGCAAGGGGGAACGTGTCGCCGCCGGAGCTCTCTGGACACGCGGCGAACGGCGATGAGAAGCTCCAAGGCGAGGGGACAAAGACTCAGCGTCAACGCAGGAGCTTGCCCACGCTCGCGGACAAGCACAGGAGGCGGTTGGGGAAGTGGACAAGCACACGCGCGCACTGTGGCGTTTTGGCCGCGACGCGCCCGTGCTTGTTGCGGCGGCTCCTGTGTCGGCGAGCGCCAGGGAGTGGTCAAGGGTGATGGGTCGGGGCTTGTGGCGCGGTGCGGCAGTCAGCGGCGAGGGTTAAGGTGTCCACTATGACCCATATTGCGTCGTTTCCTCGATGAGATCTTGGTAGTCCGGTGATGAAATCCATGCAGATATCATCCCATTTCCATTGGGATACCGGCAGAGGTTGGAGGAGTCCGGCTGGTTTTTGGTGTTCCGCCTTTACCTTGTTGCATATGTCGCAACAGGCAACAAAGTATGCTATGTCTTTATTCATTCCATCCCACCAAAATACCTGACAAAGGTCCTCATACATTTTGGTACCACCGGGATGAATTGAGTATGGTGCTTCATGCGCTTCTGCCAATATTTTCTTCTGCAGACTTTCTTGGTTGGGTACGGAGAGTCTTCCTCAGAACCTTAGCGAACCTTGCTGATCCATAGAGAATTCTGGTGCACGCCCTTGGTGCACCTTCTGAACATATATTAATAACCTCTCATCATTTGCTTGCGCGCTGCAGATTTCTTCTTCGAGAGTAGGGGCAACCTCCAATATATTGACAAGACGGGCATCAGTGATTACCAAATTGAGTTGCATGATTTCTTCATAAAGCTCCGGAGGCAGTGAATCCATTAGCGCATTAAGGTTGGCTGGTTTGCGGCTGAGGGCGTCAGCCACCACATTAGCTTTGCCCGGGTGATAATTTATCCCGAGGTCGTAGTCCTTAACCAATTCGAGCCATCTTCGTTGTCGAAGGTTCAAATCGGGCTGAGTGAATATATACTTGAGACTCTTATGATCGGTGAATATCTGGCACTTCTTTCCAATCAGATAGTGTCTCCAGATATTCAAAGCGTGCACCACCGCGGCCAATTCCAAATCATGGGTAGGATAGTTTCCTTGTGTTGCCGCAGTTGGCGAGATGCATATGCCACCACTTTGCCATCTTGCATGAGTACGCACCCCAGTCCTCTTCTGGATGCGTCGCAGTAGACATCAAAACTGCGGTAGATGTCTGGAGGAGTTAATACTGGCGTCGATGTCAGCCTGATTTTTAACTCATTGAAACTCCGCTCGCAATCCTTAGTCCATACGAACTTCTTATCCTTCTTCAGAAGCTCAGTCATTGCCTTGGCGATCTTCGAGAAGCCTTCGATAAAACAGCGATAATATCCGGCTAGCCCAAGGAAACTCTGGATTTCTGAGACTGTGGTGGGTGCGGACCAATCAAGTACATCCTTCACCTTGCTTGGGTCCACTGAGATTCCTTCTGCCGAGAGGACATGCCCGAGGAATCCCACTTGTTGGAGCCAGAACTCACATTTGCTGAATCTGGCATAAAGCTGATGGTCGCGAAGCCTTTGCAGAACTGCTCGAAGATGCTCCTTGTGTTCGTCCTTGCTCTTGGAGTAAATGAGGATGTCATCAATGAACACCACCACAAATTTATCCAAGAAGTCCATAAACACCTTGTTCATCATATGCATAAAGAATGCAGGAGCGTTGGTGAGGCCGAAGGACATAACGGTGTATTCATAAAGACCGTACCGAGTGGTGAACGCGGTCTTAGGGATATCTTCCTTCTTTATCTTGAGTTGATGATATCCAGTCATCAAATCAATCTTTGAGAATACTTTGGCCCCACTAAGTTGATCAAACAGATTGTCGATCCTCGATAGTGGATACTTGTTTTTGATGGTGACGTCATTCAGCTGTCTGTAGTCTACACACATTCGTAGACTGCTGTCCTTTTTGTCCACGAAGATTGCTGGTGATCCCCATGGTGAAGAGCTTGGACGGATGTATCCTTTCTGCAGCATCTCATCCAGTTGTTTCTTCAACTCCACCAATTCTGAGGAAGGCATCCGATAATATTTCTTATGTATCGGAGTGGTTCCAGGCACCAAGTCAATTGCGAACTCCAATTCTCGGTCTGGTGGCATGCCTGGTAATTCTTCAGGAAAGATGTCTGGATACTCACTGACCACAGGAATTAATTCCACTTCTTCTGCCACTGCTGCGAAAGACATATCTTTTGTGGGTATGCGCTTGCGGGCATAAAAACTTGTGGTGCGACCTTCCATGTTTTTCAAGGTAACTTCTCTGGTCGCACAGCTGATGCAGACTTGATATTGGGTTAACTAATTCATGCCCAGAATGACGTCCAATTTGTTGGAATCGATGATTATCAATGATGTTGGAAACTTGACGCCCTTGATGTCAATTTCCAAATTTCGGCAGACGAGATTGCTTCTGAGTAGGGATCTCGGGGATTGTACCAGCATGTGCTTTCCCAAAATCGAGCAAGGAAAATTGTTTTGGGAAGCAAAACTCCGTGAAATAAAAGAGTGGGAATCCCCAGAGTCAAATAAAATTACGGCGGGTATGTCATTAATAAGAAACATACCAATGATGACTTCCGGGTCCTCTTGAGCTTCGTCTGCGGAGATGTGATGAATTTTCCCTTGAATCATATCTGGGGCGGAATATGGTGCCATGTAGTTGATTTGCAGCTGAAAGCGAGCTACGTGCTTGTTGTTCTTGGGACACTGTCTGGCGTAGTGTTCGGTTTGACCACAGCTGAAACATGAATTGTTGCACTCACAATCTTCGTGCACCGGGCTGGTCATGACATTGTTAACTTGTGTAGTAGTCTTATTGACATTCTGCTGCCAATTTGGTTTGTACTCCACCTGAGTCTGTTGCCAAGTACGAGCCTTTTGCACTGGTTGCATATCCTTCTTTGGCTCGAATTTGCGCTTGTGGTCGTTAACAGCTGGCTTGTGGTCGTGCAGGAGCTTGTGTTCCCTTTCGCCGATGAGGGCCTTGTTCACCAGAGTCAGGAAGTCTGGGAAATCAAACATGCTGAGAGTGCACCTGAGATGCTGATTCAGGCCTCCAAGGAACCGGTCGATCTTCCGCTCTTCTGTGGCAACATCGTGGAGAGAATAGAGGGCCAAATGGTTGAATTTGTTCAGATACACGTTGACGGTCATGCTGCCTTGAGTGAGAGCGAGGAATTCGGGCTGCTTGATTTTCATAACTCCGGTGGGAATATGATACTTGCGGAATTGTTCCTTGAATTTTGCCCAAGTAATTTCCTTGTCTGCAGGCCATATCGCCTTGGCATTATCCCACCATATAGCTGCAGCTCCTTCGAGGTAATGCGTTGCGAAGGGAACCTTGTCCCCTTCTTCAGTGCGATCAATCTCTAGTTTCCTCTCAATAGTCCTTAGCCAGTCGTCAGCGTCCAAAGGATCGGTAGCGTTGCTGAAACTGGGAGGCTTGGTTCGCTGAAAATCTGACAGCTTGGAGTGATGGCCATTCTGGTTTCCATTCTGCCCAACCATAACTTGCACACTCTTCAGGATTTCCAGCAGATCGTTGCTCCTTCTTTCTTCAAACATTCGCAGGATTTGCTTGGTGGAAGGCGGTTGTGGAGGTGGCGCCGGAGGTGGCTGGTACGGCTCGGGGGAATGTCCCCCCTGTCTTGCGGACCGACGGACAGGGACATCCTCACAGGTTGGCTGCTGCTGCCTCCACGCGTCATCCTATTTTTCGTTTTCCCAATACATAGCAACCATGATGAGAAAATTCCAAAATGGGGGGAAAAGCCAATGACAAATCCCGGAAGAAAACAGCGAATGAAAACCAATGCAAATAAAAAGTTCCAACATAATTATACATAGTCCCAACATGAAAGTAAACATCACAGCGGGTCTACTACCCTCGTACATGAAACTACGCATCATGACAAGTGCGATTACAGCCATACATCATGCTCATGACTACAGCGGTACTCTAATGGTCTACTGCTCGGTCGGTGCTGCTGCAGGCTCGTCTCCTGAGCCGGACCCTGATCCTGAACTGATAATAGAGACCTCCGGGTCAAGAGGGACGCGACGACGCTGCCTTGAGGGCTCTCCCTCAGAGGCAGGCGGGGGATGGGATCTAAGCATAGGAGCAGCAGGAGTAGTGACAAGGGAAGACCATGCAGCAGGAGCGCTGCGAGGGTTCACCGTCAAAGGGTTAACGGTACCCTGCGAGGTCGTTGGGGGAACGGAGGTGGAAGAAACTGGAGTAGAAGTATAGATGACAACGGGAAGAGGGTTCCTCATACGAGCAGCTGCGAGAGCGGTGCGAGCACGTGAAAGCTCCCGAGCTAACTCATAGTTCAAGAGATAACTAGCGGTGATGTAGCGAGAAAGGTGGCTAGTGGGATGATCGCACGCCGGATTAATCAAAGGAAAGCGGATACGCCCATTCTCGTGCAGAGATGGGTAGTAGAAAAGACCAGGGTGGGTGTGCATGCGAACCTCGTTGTAGTGCAAGTCTACAAGAGCCTCGAGAGCAGCAAACTGAACCGCCTGAGATGGCGTAGAAGCAAGACCACCCTTAGTCGAACGAGTGTAAGCGCCGGAAGGGGAACTGTGGTGTAGAGTGACCTCAGCATAATACTCATACAATGCACCGGCCAGATGCTCGCGATACACCCGATACTCTGGATCAGCAACCTCTGGGTAGAGTCGTCGCCACATGTTCTGAAGCAGATGCGCCGATGTGTACGGAGCTGGCTCAGGATGGTACAAGATCGGTACTGGTGCCATCTACACTCACAAACCATAGGGTTGGTAATAACAATTAAAACATGCATGCAATGCAACAATCAATTTCTATGGCTACCGGCACTCAAACGAAGCTATCTACCGTGGCACTAACAGTCTAGCGTGTCCTACAATCAGCGCGGCTCTGATACCAAGCGTTGTGGCACCCCGGCTTAGAGCGACCGGTTTACCTTGCATTGCCAGCCCAGAGATCAAGTTTTCTTGCAATACACAACAACATGGTACAGAAACAACCGCTTAATTGATGCTAGCGGATTACATAGGTCTGATATTACATCAAGATTCGAGGCCAAGCGGCACACACAGTGCTGCTGGACAGTATGTACATTCTTTAATGAACATGACGGGGCCTCGATCACACGAACTACGCGGCAGCGGAAGAACGACGAGATGGCACTCCATAGCACAGGGACGCCAACGTGGACACGGCCTAGACACGCGATGCGAACCGACTTGCCTGGAAGCTGGCATAACACGCCGGGTCAGTACATTGAATGTACTTGCAAGCTCACAACAAACATAAGCACGATGACAGACAATATCAAGATATTTAAACAGGTTAATGCAATGCAAAAACTACTACTGAAGGGACACAAACGATTTATGCAATGAGTCCCATGGACTCGCTTACCAGACGGTTACCTCATAACCAAACGGTGACCATACCTGGGTCACACCTGAAACTAATCACTCATGAACACCTCAAGTGTTCATGCTTCACCACGAACCAATGCATCACAACAATCACTTAGTTTGCAGGATTTATTAGAAAAGTTGATCCACGGTGTGACTTACTCACGAGTTATGCCCATAACCGAGGACGCGGCTATCGATAGATTAAATACACTCTGCAGAGGTAGCGCACTTTACCCACACTACGGAACACCTGTCCTCGCATTCCCATTCGGGTGGACCAAAGCATTCCAACGAAACCCTCCCTTTGTCATGCACTCTCCCCGGCCACTCCGACCAACTCCCCCTCAGGGCTAGGTCTTGGGTGGCCCCGTGTCTACCAAAGACACCAACGGCCACCGTCGTGGCAAAACGGTCCCAAACGAGGACAAGGTACCATAAAAACACAAACGAGCACACAAGGTTATGTCTGCCTACCGGGCCAGGGTATGCACGCCCATAAACTTCCCTCGCGGGAGGCACCGGTGAGAGCCACAACAAAGGACCGAATCAAGACCTTCCCATAAGGTAAATGTGGTCGCACTGAATTGAAACCCGATTCAGTGGCACCATGACGTGATCAACATCATATTCAAGTTGAACTTAATCAAGTTTAGCTTTGATAAAAACTTTTTATCATCAACATGATATAACCCAAAAAAAGAATTATGCAACTACTCGTCATACAAAGCAAACAACTCATATTCATGGATCAAACTTAACAATATAAGAATCTTGCAATACTTAGAACCAAAACTTCTCTGGTTATAACTCATTTTTATTTATCAAGCAATATTGTTATTAGTTCTTTATTTAAATGAAACTATCACTTAGTAAAATAACAATCATTAATTTCCATAGCAATATGCATAGTGCAAAATATTACTCTACTTAGCCAAACAAGTTCATGCATTCAACAAGTAACTAAAACAAGCATATCAAGCATGGTAAAGTAACTAGAAATTAACTAAATTATTAATCAAATTTTAAATGCAAATAAACACTCATATTCAAGTAGAAAATCATAGATATTGAAATAACACCATCCAAATGCTGGTGTGGCTTGCCTTAGTGTAGAGGAGGATCACACCCCTCTTGGTTTGCTTCAAGACAAGCTTCTTCTTCTTAAAAAGAATTTAAAACCACAAAAATATTTGTCAAAACACATTCTGAAAATCACCAGAAATTCTAGACAGCAAGGAAAAATCCACCTTTTGGTGTGCTGCTAGAGCTTTCTGAAACAAAGACAATGCAAAAAGAATCAAATCATTTGGACTTATGGTTTAGAAATGGTGGCTGGTCAAATTTCTGAATAATATGTGAATTAAACAGAAATCATGGGGGTGACGTCGAAGGCATAAAACAGAAATACGCCTCCACTCGTACCACTTCGGGCGCGAGGGGTGAGACCGACAGGCGGGTCCCACGCGTCAAGAGAGAGAGGGGGCGAGCGAGATTAGAGAGAGGCGGAGCTTCGCCGGAGCTTACGCCGGCGATGAGGGGGTTTGGGGCTAGGCTAGAGGGATAGGATCGAAGCAGGGCTCGAGGCGCACCTGCCCGTACCCGTGGCTTGGCGAGAGGTCGATGGAGCTGCTCGAGGTTGAGATCGCAAGCTAGGGTGGCGGATGGGTTTCACCGGAGAGGTTGAAGACGATGGCTAGGGGCGGCTCCGAGGGCTTGGCGGCGTCCAGGCAGCACCAACAGACCACCAAGGCCCTGCCCAAGCAGCTGCTTGAGCTCGAGAGGCCCTGGAGAGCGGCGGCTGACCTACGGGGATCGCCGGAGTCCTCGGGTCAGGGCGACGGCCAGAGCCTGCCCGACTGAGCTGCGGTCGTTCTACGTGTTCGTGGGGGTTGTGTGGAGTGGTGCTTGGCCAGGATTCGAGGCGGGGTCGCTTTATATAGCCAGAGCAAGGGGGAACGTGTCGCCGCTGGAGCTCTTTGGACACGCGGTGAACAGCGACGAGAAGCTCCAAGGCGAGGGGGCAAAGACTCAGCATCAACGCAGGAGCTTGCCCACACTCGCGGACGAGCACGGGAGGCGGTTGGGAAGTGGACAAGCGCACGCGCGCACTGTGGCGTTTTGGCCGCGACGTGCCCGTGCTTGCTGCAGCGGCTCTAGCGTCGGCGAGTGCTAGGGAGTGGTCAAGGGTGATGGGTCGGGGCTTGTGGCGCGGTGCGGCAGTCGGCGGCGAGCGCTGGAACGAGCACGCGTGAAACAGAGGGCAAGGCGCCAGCCAGAGCGCGTCGAGACGCTGCCAGGCATCGTGTCCTCGCGCGGTCACCAAGCTGGCACGGTCAAAACGACGAGGAGCGGTCAAACCTTGTCTACGCGTTCGACCATGCAGTGTTTAGGAGAGGTGATGGTTCATGCCCAGGCCAACTAGACTTGACTCCACTAAGCTGACAAGTTTCGGTCCAGAAACTTGGTCGCCAAGTTTGGCGACCTTCTAGAAGGTCATTAGGGCTGATCTCCTGTGGTTTTGGGTTTCTTAGGAGGGTGTTTAAGCTCAAGAAAGATCAAGGCTAAAAGCTCAAGGAAAAATGTACTTGCTGTACAAACTGGAAGTTTGGGCCTGAATAGAAATGATTTTCTACAGCAAAAATATTCCAAAAAGTAGTGCAATATTTTTGCATGGGAAGGTGTGCCAAGGTTCTAAGAATATTCAGGAATTATCTTAGATTTTTCTGAGCAAGAAAAATTGAGGTTGCTTTGGAGCACAAGTTTCTGAAGTGGGTTTCAGAGAGAAAAATGAATATTTTTCTTTTATGAAAAATATTCATTTGATTATTTTGAGGATTTATCAGAGGAATAAAGTAGATAGGCCACTTGGGTGAAAGTCAAGGATATGCCCAAGTGACAAGTCCATTTGAATGATTCAAACTCCAAATCAAATTAGGGCAAAAACCACGATAAAAACCAGGTCCAGAAAAGAGAGAGAAGGCAAGTCCGGAAAAAGAGAGAAGGCAAAATCCAGGCTGTCACACGCCAAGAGGAGGAGTCCTCCTCCTACTGGGAGTAGGACTCACCTTTCCTAGTCCCACTAGGAGGGGGAAGGAAGGAGTGGGAGAGGGGGAAGGCAAGGGGGGCGCCCCCCCCCTTCCTTGTCCTATTCGGACTCAAGGGGAGGGGGCGTGCGGCCGGCCCTGGCCGGCCCCTCTCTCTCTCCACTAGGTCCCATCAAGGCCCATTAGCCCCCGGGGGGTTCCGGTAACCCCTCGGGCACTCCGGTAAAATCCCGATTTCACCCGGAACTATTCCGATGTCCAAATATAGGCTTCCAATATATCAATCTTTATGTCTCGACCATTTCGAGACTCCTCGTCATGTCCATGATCATATCCGGGACTCCGAACTACCTTCGGTACATGAAAACACATAAACTCATATTACCGATCGTCACCGAACGTTAAGCGTGCGGACCCTACGGGTTCGAGAACTATGTAGACATGACCGAGACACGTCTCCTGGTCAATAACCAATAGCGGAACCTGGATGCTCATATTGGCTCCTACATATTCTATGAAGATCTTTATCGGTCAAACCGCATAACAACATACATTGTTCCCTTTGTCATCGGTATGTTACTTGCCCGAGATTCGATCGTTGGTATCTCAATACCTAGTTCAATCTCGTTACCGGCAAGTCTCTTTACTCGTTCCGTAATACATCATCCCGCAACTAACTCATTAGTTGTATTGCTTGCAAGGCTTATAGTGATGTGCATTACCAAGAGGGCCCAGAGATACCTCTCCGACAATCGGAGTGACAAATCCTAATCTTGATCTATGCCAACTCAACAAGTACCATTGGAGACACCTGTAGAGCACCTTTATAATCACCTAGTTACGTTGTGACGATTGGTAGCACACAAAGTGTCCCTCCGGTATTCGGGAGTTGCATAATCTCATAGTCATAGGAACATGTATAAGTCATGAAGAAAGCAATAGCAATATACTCAACGATCAAATGCTAAGCTAACGGAATGGGTCAAGTCAATCACATCATTCTCTAATGATGTGATCCCGTTAATCAAATGACAACTCATGTCTATGGCTAGGAAACTTAACCATCTTTGGTTCAACGAGCTAGTCAAGTAGAGGCATACTAGTGACGCTATGTTTCCGGTTAATACAATTCTAGCATGAATAATAAACATTTATCGTGATATAAGGAAATATAAATAACAACTTTATTATTGCCTCTAGGGCATATTTCCTTCAGTCTCCCACTTGCACTAGAGTCAATAATCTAGATTACAGAGTAATGATTCTAACACCCATGGAGTCTTGGTGCTGATCATGTTTTGCTCGTGAGAGAGGCTCAGTCAATGGGTCTGCAATATTCAGATCAGTATGTATCTTGCAAATCTCTATGTCTCCCTCCTTGACTTGATCGCGGATGGAATTGAAGCGTCTCTTGATGTGCTTGGTTCTCTTGTGAAATCTAGATTCCTTTGCCAAGGCAATTGTACCAGTATTGTCACAAAAGATTTTCATTGGACCCGATGCACTAGGTATGACACCTAGATCGGATATGAGCTCCTTCATCCAGACTCCTTCATTTGCTGCTTCCGAAGCAGCTATGTACTCCGCTTCACTCGTAGATCCCACCACGACGCTTTGCTTGGAACTGCACCAACTGACAGCTCCACCGTTCAATATAAACATGTATCTGGTTTGTGACTTAGAGTCATCTGGATCAGTGTCAAAGCTTGCATCGATGTAACTATTTACGACGAGCTCTTTGTCACCTCCATAAACGAGAAACATATCCTTAGTCCTTTTCAGGTATTTCAGGATGTTCCTGACCGCTGTCCAGTGATCCACTCCTGGATTACTTTGGTACCTCCCTGCTAAACTAATAGCAAGGCACACATCAGGTCTGGTACACAGCATTTCATACATGATAGAGCCTATGGCTGAAGCATAGGGAACACCTTTCATTTTCTCTCTATCTTCTACAGTGGTCGGGCATTGAGTCTGACTCGATTTCACACCTTATAACACAGGCAAGAACCCTTTCTTTGCTTGATCCATTTTGAACTTCTTCAAAACATTATCAAGGTATGTGCTTTGTGATAGTCCAATTAAGCGTCTTGATCTATCTCTATAGATCTTGATGCCCAATATATAAGCAGCTTCACCGAGGTCTTTCATTGAAAAACTCTTATTCAAGTATCCTTTTATGCTATCCAGAAATTCTATATCATTTCCAATCAACAATATGTCATCCACATATAATATTCGAAATGCTACAGAGCTCCAACTCACTTTCTTGTAAATACAGGCTTCTCCAAAAGTTTGTATAAAACCATATGCTTTGATCACACTATCAAAACTTTTATTCCAACTCCGAGATGCTTGCACCAGTCCATAGATGGATCGCTGGAGCTTGCACACTTTGTTAGCATCCTTTGGATCGAAAAAACCTTCAGGTTGCATCATATACAACTCTTCTTCCAGAAATCCATTCAGGAATGCAGTCTTTACATTCATTTGCCAAATTTCATAATCATAAAATGCGGCAATTGCTAACATGCTTCGGACGGACTTAAGCATTGCTACGGGTGAGAAAGTCCCATCGTAGTCAACTCCTTGAATTTGTCAAAAACCTTTCACAACAAGTCGAGCTTTGTAGACAGTAACATTACCGTCAGCATTTGTCTTCTTCTTGAAGATCCATTTATTCTCGATGGCTTGCCGATCATCGGGCAAGTCAACCAAAGTCCACACTTTGTTCTCATACATGGACCCCATCTCAGATTTCATGGCCTCAAGCCATTTTGCGGAATCTGGGCTCATCATCGCTTCCTCATAGTTCGTAGGTTCGTCATGGTCAAGTAACATGACCTCTAGAACAGGATTACCGTACCACTCTCATGCGGATCTTACTCTGGTTGACCTACGAGGTTTGGTAGTAACTTGATCTGAAGTTACATGATCATCATCATTAGATTCCTCACTAATTGGTGTAGGAGTCATAGGAACAGATTTCTGTGATGAACTACTTTCCAATAAGGGAGCAGGTACTGTTACCTCATCAAGTTCTACTTTCCTCCCACTCACTTCTTTCGAGAGAAACTCCTTCTCTAGAAAGGATCCATTCTTAGCAACGAATGTCTTGCCTTCGGATATGTGATAGAAGGTGTACCCAACAGTCTCCTTTGGGTATCCTATAAAGACACATTTCTCCGATTTGGGTTCGAGCTTATCAGGTTGAAGCTTTTTCACATAAGCATCACAGCCCCAAACTTTAAGAAACGACAACTTTGGATTCTTGCCAAACCACAGCTCATAAGGCGTCGTCTCAACGGATTTAGATGGTGCCCTATTTAATGTGAATGCAGCCGTCTCTAAAGCATAACCCCAAAACGATAGCGGTAAATTAGTAAGAGACATCATAGATCGCACCATATCTAGTAAAGTACGATTACGACGTTCGGACACACCATTACGCTGTGGTGTTCCGGGTGGCGTGAGTTGTGAAACTATTCCGCATTGTTTCAAATGAAGATCAAACTCGTAACTCAAATATTCTCCTCCACGATCAGATCACAGAAACTTTATTTTCTTGTTACGAAGATTTTCCACTTCACTCTGAAATTCTTTGAACTTTTCAAATGTTTCAGACTTATGTTTCATCAAGTAGATATACCCATATCTGCTCAAATCATCTGTGAAGGTGAGAAAATAACGATACCCGCCGCGAGCCTCAACTTCATAGGACCACATCCATCAGTATGTATGATTTCCAACAAATCTGTTGCTCGCTCCATTGTTCCAGAGAACAGTGTTTTAGTCATCTTGCCCATGAGGCATGGTTCGCAAGTACCAAGTGATTCATTATAAAGTGATTCCAAAAGTCCATCAGAATGGAGTTTCTTCATGCCCTTTACACCAATATGACCTAAACGGCAGTGCCACAAATAAGTTGCACTATCATTATCAACTCTGCATATCACTACTATCGAGATTCATCAAAAATAGACCACTCTTCAATGGTGCATGACCATAAAAGATATTACTCATATAAATAGAACAACCATTATTCTCATATTTAAATGAATAACCGTCTCGCATCAAACAAGATCCAGATATAATGTTCATGCTCAACGCTGGCACCAAATAACAATTATTCAGGTCTAAAACTAATCCCGAAGGTAGATGTAGAGGTAGCGTGCCGACCGCGATCACATCGACTTTGGAACCATTTCCCACGCGCATTGTCACCTCGTCCTTACCCAATCTTCGCTTAATCCGTAGTCCCTATTTCGAGTTGCAGATATTAGCAACAGAACCACTATCAAATACCCAGGTGCTACTGCGAGCATTAGTAAGGTACACATCAATAACATGTATATCACATATACCTTTGTTCACCTTGCCATCCTTCTTATCCGCCAAATACTTGGGGTAGTTCTGCTCCAGTGACCAGTCCCTTTGCAGTAGAAGCACTCAGTCTCAGGCTTAGGTCCAGACTTGGGCTTCTTCACTTGAGCAGCAACTTGCTTGCCGTTCTTCTTGAAGTTCCCCTTCTTACCTTTACCTTTTTTCTTGAAACTGGTGGTCTTGTTGACCATCAACACTTGATGCTCCTTCTTGATTTCTACCTCCGCAGCCTTTAGCATCGCGACGAGCTCGAGAATTGTCTTTAACCATCCCTTGCATATTATAGTTCATCACGAAGCTCTTGTAGCTTGGTGGTAGTGATTGAAGAATTCTGTCAATGACACTATCATCCGGAAGATTAACTCCCAGTTGAATCAAGTGATTGTTATACCCAGACATTTTGAGTATATGTTCACTGACAAAACTATTCTCCTCCATCTTGCAGCTGTAGAACTTATTGGAGACTTCATATCTCTCAATCCGGGCATTTGCTTGAAATATTAACTTCAACTCCTGGAACATCTCATATGCTCCATGACGTTCAAAACATCGTTGAAGTCCCGATTCTAAGCCGTAAAGCATGGCACACTGAACTATCGAGTAGTCATCAGCTTTGCTCTGCCAGACGTTCATAACATCTGGCGTTGCTCCTGAAGCGGGTTTGGCACCTAGCGGTGCTTCCAAGACGTAATTCTTCTGTGCAGCAATAAGGATAATCCTCAAGTTACGGACCTAGACCGTGTAATTGCTACCATCATCTTTCAACTTTGCTTTCTCAAGGAACGCATTAAAATTCAATGGAACAACAGCACGGGACATCTATCTACAACAACATAGACATGCAAAATACTATCAGGTACTAAGTTCATGATAAATTAAAGTTCAATTAATCAAATTACTTAAGAACTCCCACTTAGATAGACATCCCTCTAATCATCTAAGTGATCACGTGGTCCATATCAACTAAACCATGTCCGATCATCACGTGAGATGGAGTACTTTTCAATGGTGAACATCACTATGTCGATCATATCTACTATATGATTCACGCTCGACCTTTCGATCTCAGTGTTCCGAGGCCATATCTGCATATGCTAGGCTCGTCAAGTTTAACCCGAGTATTCTGCGTGTGCAAAACTGGCTTGCATCCGTTGTATGTGAACGTAGAGCTTATCACACCCGATCATCACATGGTGTCTCGGCACGACGAACTTTCTCAACGGTGCATACTCAGGGAGAACACTTATACCTTGAAATTTAGTGAGAGATCATCTTATAATGCTACCGTCGATCTAAGCAAAATAAGATGCATAAAAGATAAACATCACATGCAATCAATATAAGTGATATGATATGGCCATCATCATCTTGTGCCTTTGATCTCCATCTCCAAAGCACCGTCATGATCACCATCGTCACCGGCGCGACACCTTGATCTCCATCGTAGCATCGTTGTTGTCTCGCCAACTATTGCTTCTACGACTATCGCTATCGCTTAGTGATAAAGTAAAGCAATTACATGGCGATTGCATTTCATACAATAAAGCGACAACCATATGGCTCCTGCCAGTTGCCGATAACTCTGTTACAAAACATGATCATCTCATACAATAAAATTTAGCATCATGTCTTGACCATATCACATCACAACATGCCCTGCAAAAACAAGTTAGACGTCCTCTACTTTGTTGTTGCAAGTTTTATGTGGCTGCTACGGGCTGAGCAAGAACCGTTCTTACCTACGCATCAAAACCACAACGATATTTCGTCAAGTATGTGTTGTTTTAACCTTCATAAGGACCGGGCGTAGCCACACTCGATTCAACTAAAGTTGGAGAAACTGACACCCGCCAGCCACCTGTGTGCGAAGCACGTCGGTAGAACCAGTCTCGCGTAAGCGTACGCGTAATATCGGTCCAGGCCGCTCCATCCAACAATACCGCCGAATCAAAGTATGACATGCTGGTAAGCAGTATGACTTGTATCGCCCACAACTCACTTGTGTTCTACTCGTGCATATAACATCTACGCATAAACCTGGCTTTGATACCACTGTTGGGGAACGTAGTAGTTTCAAAAAAAATTCCTACGCACACGCAAGATCATGGTGATGCATAGCAACGAGAGGGGAGAGTGTCGTCCACGTACCCTCGTAGACCGTAAGCGGAAGTGTTATGACAACGCGGTTGATATAGTCGTACATCTTCACGATCGACCGATCCTAGTACCGAACGTACGGCACCTCCGCGATCTGCACACATTCAACTCGGTGACGTCCCACGAACTCACGATCCAATAGAGCTTCGAGGGAGAGTCTCATCAGCACGACAGCGTGATGACGATGTTGATGAAGCTACCGACGCAGGGCTTCGCCTGAGCACCGCTACGATATGACCGAGGTGGATTATGGTGGAGGGGGCACCGCACACGGCTAAAAGATTAATGATCAACTTTTGTGTCCATGGGGTGCCCCCCTGCCCCCGTATATAAAGGAGCAAGGGGGAGGCCGGCCGACCCTAGGAGGGTGCGCCAAGAGGAGGAGTCCTCCTCCTAGTCGGAGTAGGACTCCCCTTTCCTAGTCCCACTAGGAGGGGGAAGGAAGGAGTGGGAGAGGGGAAAGGCAAGGGGGGCACCGCCCCCCCTTCCTTGTCCTATTCGGACTCAAGGGGAGGGGCGCGCGGCCTGCCCTGGCCGGCTCCTCTCTCTCTCCACTAGGGCCCATCAATGCCCATTAGCCCCCGGGGGGTTCCGGTACCCCCCCCCCCCCCCCCCCCGCACTCCGGTAAAATCCCGATTTCACCCGCAACTATTCCGATGTCCAAATATAGGCTTCCAATATGTCAATCTTTATGTCTCGACCATTTTGAGACTCCTCGTCATGTCCGTGATCATATCCGGGACTCCGAACTACCTTCGGTACATCAACACACATAAACTCATATTACCGATCGTCACCGAACGTTAAGCGTGCGGACCCTACGGGTTCGAGAATTATGTAGACATGACCGAGACACGTCTCCTGGTCAATAACCAATAGGGAAACCTGGATGCTCATATTGGCTGCTACATATTCTATGACGATCTTTATCGGTCAAACCGCATAACAACATACGTTGTTTCCTTTGCCATCGGTATGTTACTTGCCCGAGATTCTATCGTTGGTATCTCAATACCTAGTTCAATCTCGTTACCGACAAGACTCTTTAGTCGTTCCGTAATACATCATCCCGCAACTAACTCATTAGTTGCATTGCTTGCAAGGCTTATAGTGATGATGCCATCGAGCCTGGCCTTGCTATGCTAGACAAGGGGCTCATCTGGCAAGTGGGTAATGTCACTAACATCAAAGTGTGGAGAGGCCTGTGGATTCTACGGGACTGGATTTTCGGACCTATCGCTGGTCGAGCCGATGCAAAATTAAATGGGTCTCTCGAAATTGCTGGAACATTTAGGTCAGTGGAAAGTTCGCCTCATTAACCAATACCTTTCATCGGTTGATGTCGCTGAGATATTTTGGAAGATTAAAGCTTCAAGCGCATTGTGAGTGATTTCCTAGCATGGCACCCCGACAAAAATGGTGTTTTTTCTGTTAAAAGTGCCTATGACCTTGCTTTGCAACAAGAGATGATTGTAGAGGGGGTGGATGCCTCGAGTAAGCGGCCGGATGGATCGAGACTGATGTGGAATTTAATTTGGAAGTGTCAAGTACGTCAAAAAATTAGAATTTTTTGGTGTAATCTAGCGGCAAAAATGTTTTATCTATGCACACGAATATGTTTTGCCACCACATCAGATTTATTGAAACTTGCCCAACCTGTGGTTTAGAGGAAGAGGATGCATTACATGCTTCTATCGTTGCCCTATGACGCGTGATTCCTGCGTGGTTGTGTCATGAGGTGGTGCCGCTTCTCTTTGGATATATATTCGTGGGCATCGTGGAAAAAAATTAACACTCCAAAATGCTTTCGAAAATAACACTTTTGGAGCATCAATTTTGTTTTTTTTTTTCCCACGACTTCCTAGAATGTGATTTCAAGATGAAAATTTTATGAGCATGTAAACCTTTGTCAATGTTTTCATAAAAAAAATCAGAATTTTTGAATTTGTTTTCAAAAAAAAATTCGATTTACTGTTCACTGAGCTCGAGCTCAAAAACTCCACTTCCCTCGTGTGCTTTCTATGGAGTTGGCCCTGTCCTTTCCCTGGTCTCGTGCTAGCAATGTCTAAAGTGTGACAGGAGTGGTTTCCATGATGTGTAAATTAAAAGTATCCAGATTCACTCGATGGGCAGGCATCACTGGTGCACTGCAGCTATATCTGAAAGCAGCTTATTGCCTTGTTACATGTTGCTTTCTCACAGGAGACACACTGGAGAAAATTTTGGGGTGACAAGGACTCCCAAATCCCAATGTCAGAAAAGCAATCCATTCAGGGCATAAATGTACTCATACTCATTTTGAGAATCTGAATTAGTTGGCGAATATACCAAAGTCAGGCACAGTTACATTTGCAAGTCTGAACATGCATGGTCCGGTGCAGACATATCAGACTATATAGTGTAGTAATAGTTAGTACTACTAAGCCATCAAGATCTCAAGCTACCTAGCTTTGAACTACTGTAGTTAGTCCAATGAGGAATCACAGTTAGCACTAGAAATAATCTAGATAAGTCAAATTTCCCCATGCATCCCAAGCCTAAGGAGCCTAATATCAACGTAAAGTGGCAAGCAAATTGCACATTGGATTTTGTCTAAGGAATTCTTCATGACCAGAACATACACAGAACTTGCAAATATACATCGCGCATACATGATGTGCTTTCTCCGGATTTATATGCAAGCCTCTGTTTGTGAACGTATACAAGTAGTAAGACTGCAACAATTACTCTCTTCCCACACATGATATGATTTTCTATACAGAGAGGCACTTGAAATGGTTGGTATTGCATATTAACTCCTACGCACACATGGCTCATAACCTGGCTTGTCCGTTGATGACGGAATTGGGCCTCTGTTTTCCCTGGTCGTGCTATCATATATCTGTAGTGCAACAGGAGGCATCATCGGCGTACTGCACCTATCAGGAAGCAACTTATTGCCTCATTACATGTCACTTTCTCACAACAAACACACTAAAGAAAATCTTGGGGTGGCATGGATTCGCATCCCAATGCTAGAAAGGCAATCCATTTGAGGCAGAAATGTACTAACGCAAGTTTCCAAGTTTACACTATATCAGTTTTCTTCTCGTCTTATATCGGCAACACACTATATGTATCCACGTTAACAGTAACCCAACAACCATCCGGCGCCTGGAATTTTTCCGCGTGAATCAAGTCGACTGACCGTGGCGAGGTGGCTGCCGCCAACGGTTGGACCGGTGATGGTGTGGAAGAAGCCGCAGCGGAGCCCTTACCACAATGCACACACACCATTCGATATTTACCTTTACCATGGTCCATTGGTCATGTACCCACCAGTCCATCATCACCAGACCGACTATAACGTAATGATGATCTCGGTAAAATGGTTGGTGAGGTTCTCGCGTTTTCTATGTGGCTGATGATCTGTATTAACCCAGAACTAAGCTGATGTTTTCTTCGCTAGCTTGGTCCATTTGATGGTCTGCAGGTGCCGTATGTCTGTGAATAAAGTAGCCCGGTTCTGTCTCTCTCAATATTTTGGGGCCTGGAAGGCGGAGAGTTGGTAGCTCGGGAAGATAACGGTGTCTTTCTTCTGTGCAAATTTAGCTGGATAGATACGTGAACATGGTCGATCTCGACTAGACATTTTAGATCCAAGACGTACAAGGGCTTCCATGTTGTCACCAAAGATATGGCTTCTAATAGAGCGGGTGATCATTTCCATATGATTTAAACATGCTTGGGTGATTCACGCCACGGAGTATTTCCCAGAACATATAGACCGGCGCCATAGTGATCCGGCAGTCCCGTGTGGAAAGGCCCTCGCTCAACGGATCAAAGGCACGCCGGGGATAACAGGCCGATGGACCTCGAGGCGGCAGGGACACCTCAAATGGCAACCGGAGCGATGAAGGAATTGGAGTCTAAGCTAAGACCATGATCCCTTTTATTATGACCTCAGCTTACGTGTTGTGCTCGAGATGGAACTGTTCTCCTGCCCTTCGTTCAAGTCGTGCTAGCACGTCTGTCTACGTGTCTACTGTCTACACTAGTTAATATCCAAAGGCAACTAGTACATCACGTAATGGGCCACCGTTCATTTGAAAAAAGTATGCCATATGAAAGTTGAATCTGGCAAACATGAATCCACTACCTAGTTCCGTGTGTTTCTTGAGATTGAAGAATTTTTAAACAGGTTTTATAAGACTTTTATATTTTTTCTTCTTCTATAAAGTAAAGGGTCATATGATCATAGGGATGCAATTGTAGGAATTCTTGAAAATTTCTAAACAATAGCTCAGTGCGTACGCAGGAACTTTGGAAAATCTAAGGTTATCTTGGACTTACTTTTCATGAAAATGTTCGTTTGTTATGATATGTAGATCATTCCTTTGCATTTTAATAGAACATATATTTTTTGGAAATGGAGGTATACCCCCGCCTCTGCATCATGATGATGCATGTGGCCCTTTTATTAAAAATCCAGAAAGTATCATCACAAAGGTCTTACAGCTCGCAAACGGAGCAAAACAAAGCACATAAAACTGAAAAATACAATCGGACAAAGACAACCGGTACGGTGATAATGAGGACAAGCTCTCTAGACTCCTATCCTGTTATGCGAACGCCATCCGAACCGGTTGAATATAGCCCGAGCCACCATCTCCCATTGGTTGCACCCAGTAACCAAAGGCTCCCTGGAGTCCATAGGAGTGAGTAAGGACCACGTACGGATCCACGCTGTAGCTCTGAAGATAACCTTCAAAAAAGTTAAGTTGTGTTGTCTGGTAAAAATCATATCATTTCTGCAGTTCCATATAGCCGATAATAACGCACATATTCCAATCCGAATACGAGCTGCCGTGAACTGTTCAACCCCAGCTAACCACGTCCCAAACAAAGACGCAATATCTACGGGGGGATTGATTTAAAAGCTATATGAATCGTTCTCCAAAGTAACTTGGCAAGTGGGCATTCGATAAATAAATGTTGTATTGTCTCATCTTGAGCACAAAAACAACACCGCGAGTTACTACCCATCGCCTCTTAAGTAAGTTGTCCTTTGTGAGTATTACTTGCTTGTGGACAAACCACATGAAAATTTTAATCCGCAAAGGAACCTTAATCTTCCATATATGAAGTGACCTTGAGATGGGGCCAGAATTAATCAGATCCGTATAAAATGATTTCACCATAAATATCCCATTTTTAGTTAACTTCCATTGTGTGGAGTCCGGCACGTCGGAGAGTCGAACTTCAATCAATCTCCGAACCAAGTGCATCCAGGCTGTCCATCTCTCACCCACTAACGTACGTCTGAACTGGATGTTCAAGGGAATAGTTTGAAGGACGATACCTACGTAATCTTCCTTACGTTGCACAATATTGTAAAGGGTAGGATATTGTAAGGCCAGAGGTGTCTCTCCTAGCCACGTATCCTCCCAAACTCTTGTTGACACTAGTAGAAAACAGGGCTTTGGTCACAGGGCAGTTTTCACATTAGTCCCGGTTCAATCACGAACCGGGACTAATGTGAGCATTTATCCCGGTTCATGCGGCTAAAGCATTAGTCCCGGTTCACCTGGGCCCTTTAGTCCCGGTTCGTGCCACGAACCGGGACTAAAGGGTGCGATCCCATTAGTCCCGGTTGGTGCCACCAACCGGTACTGATGGGCCTTGAGGCATTAGTACCGGTTCATGGCACGAACCGGTACTAAAGGTCCCATTTTCAACCCCCCCCCCCCCCCGACCGCCTTTTCAGTTTTAGAAAAAACAAAAGAAAATGATGGAAATGTCAAAAAAAAATAAAATAAAATAAGTTTCCCATGTGATATGTGGTCTAGTTGTTGGGAAAATTTACAAATATGAATTTCGACTTTATTTGCAAAATCTCTCTGGAATTTGTAAAATGAGCATATAACTTTTGCATACGAACTCGGATTAAAAAGTTTTTGATATGAAAAATTATCTACTCGAAAAGTTACATAAGAATTTAACCGGGGGAACCCCGTTAAACATTTTCAAAATCCTCAAAAACCTAACAAAAAAAGTTACGGGGCTTTTAAGATCTAGAGTGGAAAAAATCAAAAAAAATTCAAACTTACTAGTGGCGCACCATTTGCTAGGTGCGCCACTAGTAACAGAAAAAATATAGTTTCAATTTTTTTTGGAAAAAATGTGGTCAAATCTGGTCAAACTAATTATTCTAGAATATTAGTGTTACTAAATAATTATTTCAGTTATTTTGAATTTTGGTCAAATCTGGTCAAACTGTGGTCAAACAATGGTCAAACTAATTATTCAAGAAATATTAGTGTTACTAAATAATTATTGTTTTTTTAAAACAATAGTTTCAAACTCAAACAGTGAAATGTGTCACTTCATGCTCAAGAAAAATTCCTGAAGGTTAATAGGATTGACATCTTACTATTGTCAGGAAAACAACAAGTGCAGACTTGGAAACGAGGGAGAATAGAACCCGAAAGTTAAGCGTGCTCAGGCTGGGGGAGTGGGAGGATGGGTGACCGTTCGGGAAGTTAGATGATTTGGAATGATGAGGGGTGATTAGAGGATAAATTGAGAAGTGATGAGGGGTGGTGATTAGAGACTAGAGGTTAAAATAATTCAGAAATTTGAAAATCAAAAAAAATTCAAAAAAAATCATAAAATTTCCTTTAGTCCCGGTTGGTGTTACCAACCGGGACTAAAGGTGGAGCTCCACGTGGCCGCGCCCTTTAGTCCCGGTTTTCAAACCGGGACTAAAGGGACAAAAGCCCCTTTTTCTACTAGTGTGACATCCCGTTGCCAATCAAGAATTTGACCCTACGAAAGAACATATCCTTCGTTCTCATAAGTCCCTTCCAGAACGGTGAATCGGTTGGAAAATTTCCTTTAGTCCCGGTTGGTGTTACCAACCGGGACTAAAGGTGGAGCTCCACGTGGCCGCGCCCTTTAGTCCCGGTTTTCGAACCGGGACTAAAGGGACAAAAGCCCCTTTTTCTACTAGTGTGACATCCCGTTGCCAATCAAGAATTTGACCCTACGAAAGAACATATCCTTCGTTCTCATAAGTCCCTTCCAGAACGGTGAATCGGTTGGTCTGATGGTAACCTGGGCTAGCGTTTTTGAGTGCAAATACTTATTGCGCAGGATTTGAGACCAGATGCCCTCCGGCTCTGTCTCTAACCTGTACAACCATTTGCTCATAAGGCATTTATTCTTAATCTCCAGGTTCTCAATACCGAGGCCCCCTTGGTCTTTAGGTCGACAAAGGATATCCCATCGCGCGAGACGGTATTTCCTCTTGGCCTCATCAGACTGCCAAAAGAAACGAGATCTAAAGAAATCAAGTCGCTTTCGGACCCCTTTCGGAATTTCGAAGAACGAAAGTAAAAACATTGGCATGCTAGTCAATACGGAGTTAATCAAAACTAGTCGACCTACATATGACATCAGCTTGCCCTTCCAGCAGCTGAGTTTTTTTTCAATTCGTTCTTCAATACATTTCCATTCCTTATTGGATAGTTTACGGTGATGAATCGGAATACCCATGTAACTGAATGGTAAAGCACCTAATTCGCATCCAAACAATTGTCTGTAAGTATGTTCCTCGTCTTTGGCCTTCCCAAAACAGAACACCTCGCTCTTATGAAAATTGATTTTTAATCCAAACAATTGTTCCAATAGACATAAGATAAGTTTCATGTTACGTACCTTAGCCATGTCATGTTCCATGAAAAGGATAGTGTCATCAGCATATTATAGAATGGACACCCCTCCATCAACCAGATGAGGAACTAGACCCTCTACATGGCCATGTTGCTTGGCCCTGCCAATAATGATGGCCAACATATCTGCCACAATATTGAACAGAGGAGGTGACATGGAATCCCCTTATCTCAACCCCTTATGCGTCTGGAAGTAGTGACCGATGTCATCGTTCACTTTAATTCCGACACTACCTTTCTGGACTTGAGTATCCACCTGGTGCCTCCAGGTTTCACTAAAACCCTTCATACGCATTGCCTGCTGAAGAAAAGACCATTTTACTTTATCATAAGCCTTCTCGAAATCCACTTTTAAGATAACCCCATCTAGTTTCTTCGAGTGAATCTCATGAAGTGTTTCATGTAAGACAACCACTCCTTCGAGTATGTGTCGTCCAGACATGAAAGCTGTCTGACTAGGTTGAACCATTGAGTGAGCAATTTGTGTCAATCTATTGGTTCCTACCTTTGTGAAGATTTTAAAACTCACATTCAGCAGGCAAATGGGTCGGAATTGTTCTATTCGGACCGCCTCTAATAACGTTATAGTACCAAAGTTGAGGTGAAACAACTCCAAATGGCCATCGAAAAAATCATGAAACATAGGCATAAGATCATCTTTAATGATATGCCAACATTTCTTATAGAATTCAGCTGGGAACCCATCTGGTCCCGGTGCTTTATTCGGCTTCATTTGAGTTATGGCCAGATGAACTTCTTTTTCAGTAAACGGTGCAGAGAGAACATCGTTCTCCGCTGCCTGTAATTGAGGTATATCATCAATCACAGACTCATCAAGAAACACCGTGGAAGTATTCTGAGGTCCAAAAAGGCTTTTATAATAGTTGGAAATATACGCTTTCAGATTTTCATTCCCCACTATTGTTCCCTCGTCCTGTTCAACTGTATGATCTTCTTCTTCCTATGTTTACCATTTGCAACCATATGGAAGAACTGTGTGTTGTCGTCCCCTTGGACAACCTTAAGCGTTTTCGCACGCAACGCCTACTTGAGTTCCTCCTCTCTCAAGAGAGCACGGAGGCCTTGCTCAGCCTCAGACTTGGTTCGATGCTCATTAACAGAAAGAAGAGTGGTTTCAGCCTTTACATCTAGTGCCTCAATGAGTTGAGTTAGACGTTCTTTTTCTGCTTATAAATCCCACTCTCATTCCTGGCCCATCCTCTCAGAAATTGTCGGAGGTGTCTAATCTTATTCTGCCATCTCTTGACATGTGTCCTGCCTGTAACTGGCTTAGCCCATTCGCGTGCAATCATCTCCATAAATCCTTCTCGCTCAAACCAACTTTGCTCGAAGGAGAAGATGTTTTTGTTTGCAACATGGGTAGCCTCACCCGAATCTAAAAAGAGTGGTGTATGATCCGAGATCACTCTTTGCATCGCATGAACCGACACCAACGGATATTTTTGTTCCCACTCCACACTAGCAAGTACTCGATCCAACTTTTCATAAGTCGGAATAGTTAGCAAGTTGGCCCATGTAAACTGTCTACCGGTGAGCTCAGTTTCTCTCAAATTGAGGCTCTCGATAATCATGTTAAACATCATAGACCAACGTCCATCGAAATTGTCATTATTCTTTTCTTCTCGTCTCCGAATGATATTAAAATCCCCCCCGACTAGTAGTGGCAGATTTTCATCTCCACAAATCCGCACTAAATCGGCAAGAAAGTCGGGTTTAAATTCAGGTTGCGCTGCCCCATATACTGCAACTAGCGACCATCGGAACCCATCCAATTTTGATCTCACCCTGAATTTAACCGAAAAGTCTCCCTGCGCCACATTAAGCACCTCTAACGTCTCACACCGTACTCCTAGTAAAATCCCGCCGGATCTTCCTCTAGGAGGTAAAATGTGCCAGTCAAAATCGATACCACTGGAAAGGGTTTGGAGGAATTGGGATGTGAAATTATCTCGTCTAGTTTCCAAAAGTGCAATGAAATCTAAGTGATGCTCTAAAGTTGTCTCTGCTAAGAATCTTTGTTTAGCCAAGTCTGCTAGACCTCTGCTATTCCAAAAGAGTCCTTTCATAAGTCATCATGGAATTTTTTCTTAAGTTTTACTCTAGCACTTTTGCGTACTGCCGAAGTAGGATAGTTTTTCCGCTTCCAGGGTCGTTTGGGCTTCTCCTCAACACCCTGCGGTACAATAGAATTATCTATGACAGACACTGCCTCCTCCATCAAGAGAGGCTCTACCGTATCTGTGTTCTCAACATCCTCCTCATCTTCAGCCTCGACACTAGGCAAGAGATTATTACAGATATTTGCAAGATCATTAATTCCTAAATTGTTCATGTCATTGTCATTCAAAGGTTGGATAGAGGCAAGATTACGAATGATCTCAGAAGCCCTCTCCGCTTCCATGTCTAAAAGATCATTAACGGATTTGACGACCTCAGTTTCATTTGATCCCAAAGAAATGCCTAAGTCGTTTGCCTTATCAACAATTTCATTCTCAGAGAAGTGTAAAATTGAACAACTTATATCAAAGGACGTACCTGCAGTGGTCTCGGCATGACTGTCACATCCCTAGTTCTGGTATGACCTAGACTAGCTAGTCATGTGTGCATCATGTTTAAATTCCATTTAAATTTGAAGTGGGGATCTGTGAAACCCTCAGAATCATTTCTGGAAATGACCCAGATAAAAATTGCTCCAAAAGGGTCCAAGAAAATGTTCATGTTGCTCTCTGAAAATATTGGACAGAGATAAAAATCAAACCAATATTTTTAGGAGCTCATAAATATTTATTTTGGGCATTTGGAATTAATGCAGTAATTATTTGCTTTGGATATATATTGTTATATATATAAAATATTGTCCAAAAATTATGCCATTTGTTTAGGAGTTCTGGAATAATACCACTAGCCCCTACAAAAATTGGCATACGAAAATAAAATGGTTTATCATTTTTATTAAACCAAAAAAATGTCAGAAAAATAGAAAAGAAACAGAAATGGAAAAAAAACTTACCTGTGCTTACCTGCGGCCCAGCTGGACCAGCCCGCCAGCGCCGTCGTCCTCCTGGCGCCAGTCGGCCAGGCATGTGGCCGGCGCGCGCGCACGGCCGTGCCACCACGCCACCTGCCTGCCTATCCTCCCCCTCGTCGCCTGGATGCCCCGCGCGACGCCACGCGCCGCCCCGCACCTCTCTCGCTCTCTCCCGTGCCCGTTTCCTCTTCCCCTCGCTCTCTCTCTCTCTCTCGCGGCCGAACGCGCCCGTCGCCGCTGTCCACAGCCACCGTGGCCTCGACCACTGCCGCACCTCCCCGACACGCTCCACGGCTCCGCCGCGACCCCCTCCCCCTCATCACCAAGCCAAGCAACCCAGGCGAGCTCCGCTTCGTCCTCGGCGGCGTCGTCTTCGTCTTCGGCCGCCCGAGATCGACGGCGACCCTCCGACCGCACCAGCCCTTCGCCGAGCTCTCCGACGACGCCCCCGAATCCGCCGTGAGCCCCTGCATCGGTTCCCCCTTCTCTTCTGCTTCCCCGTGCTCTGTCGCCCCCCCCAGCCGCTCGAGCCCGAGCTCCGGCCTCCCCAGCTCCTCCCACCTGCCCCACCAGATGCGCGGAGAGCCCGGGGTACGCTCCGGTGCCCTTAGCCGCCGCCCCCGTGGCCTGTAACGCGGACGCCGCCGCGTCCTGAGGTCGCCGCCGACGACCTCGCCGGCCTGACGTGCGGGCCTGGCCTGCCAGGTGATTAGCTCAGTGCTAATCACCACCTAACCTAACCCCTGACACTGACCAGTGGGCCCCAGCGCCACCAACACTGTAATTAGGATAAACTAACCCCCATGTTTAACCCTGTGTCACTGACGTGTGGACCCCACACGTCAGGTTTGACCTGGTCAGCCGTGGTTGACTCGCTGACGTCATGCCACCGTCATGCTGACGCATTTATTCCTTTCTGGATTTAAATTAAATCGGGAAATTCCTGAAAATGATATAAACTTCAAAAATTCATAGAAATTCAACCGTAGCTCAGATTTAAATACTTTATATATGAAAAATGATCAGAAAAATTCAATCTATCCATCTGTGCCATTTTCATGCATGACAAACCAACCTATACATGCTGTATATATGAAAACACACTTATGGCATTTAATGGGACTTATATTAGAGTTGCATTTGAACCTTTGGTTCAAATGGATCTCTTCCAAGTTGAATGCTAAATGCGTTGGCTCAAAACACATCACATATTCATGCCATACTCATGCATCATATTGTTGCATATGATTGTGTTTTGATTGTCGACACCGTTCCTTCTCGATAGGTCCTGCTCCGAAGAGTGCTTAAGAGTACCTGCCTGTGAAGCAGTGCCTCCTCTGTTGATCTACCAGGCAAGCAAACTCCCTTGTTCGTTCCGATACAATCCTACTCTCTCGCTCCTGCTCTCTTTTATGCATTAGGACAACAACGATTCAACTGCTACTTTATGCTGCGGTAGTTGAACCCATTCCTCTGCATGACCTGTCATTGCCACAGTAAATAGTTGAAACCCACTAGCATGTGTAGGAGTTGATTGAGCCATGTTGTGTTCCTACCATGCCATGCCTGCTATTGCTTAGAGTTGTGTCAGGTCTGATTCATTGGGAATGAATTGGAGTGTTACGATATGTTCTGGTGCTGAGAGTTAAGTGTATGAACACGATTTGGTAAAGGTAGCGGTGAGAGGCCATGTAGGAGTACATGGTGGGTTGTCTCACTAGAACCGTCCTTAAGCACTGAGTTCTGTGTATGTTGTCCAATGACTAGCTACTACCACACATTGGGTTCCGGTAACTCGACCCCTCTCGACTTATTAACCAACTTGATCTCTGTCGAGGAGTTGCAATTAGTTTCTGGTGTTTGTAGGTAGTGTTAGTAGTCTACCAAGTGGCACCCGGCCAGGTGGGCTTGGGACAGACTAGGCACAAGTGGCACGGTGTACCAAGCGTAGATCCATCCGGCGAGGTGGGCTTGGGAACCCTGCACACATCGTTTGGGGCCGTGAGCGACACCTCGGCCGGATCTCCTTGCGGATGGAACCCGAATAGGCGATAAACCTGGACTAGAGTCTTGTTTGGTTAGTCAGGTCGTGGCCGACACCCTCGCCAGGCTTCCGCTTGAAGGTTGCCGAGATACATGACGTGTACATGGCGGTAAGTGGCGAGAGCGTGTGTGAGCAGTACACCCCTGCAGGGTTATCATGATCTATTCGAATAGCCGTGTCCTCGGTTATGGACTTCTTGGATGCTTACGTGGTACATAGACAACTTGAAGTGGATACTCTAAAATGCTCAAAATAAGTGTGAGTGCTATGGATGGCTTCTCATAGTGAGACGGGAATGAAACCATAGTGGTGTATTGAGGTGGTGATTAGTGGACTCGTGTGCGCCTTCTTACCTCAAAGAAGTTTCTCGTAGTCGTAGAACAGGATAGCCACTGAGTCAAAGCTGGCTTGTTGCAACTAAACCCCACACTACCTTCTTGATACAAGTGCATGTATGATAGGATCTGATGTAAGTCTTGCTGAGTACCTTTGTACTCATGTTGCTTTATTTATGTTTTGCAGCGGAGACTTCAGTCTTACTAGTAGTTCCGCTTGGACTTCGACGAGTAGCTTGTACCTCAGCTACGATCTTGTACCCTTGGGAGGGTCTTGTGGATAGTCAGGCTTCTTAGCCTTTTCTTTTGTAGTTGTCTGTACTCAGACATGTAATGCTTCCGTTGCTTGTATGCACTGAATGATGGGTCATGTGACCCTTGTTTGTACTTAATGCTATGTGGCTCTTTTGGGCCTTTATCTATATGAGTTTGCGTTATGTTGTGATGTCATGTTGTACAGCACATACTTGCATGTTATGCGTACGTGTAACGTGTATTGCTATGTGTGGGATCCGACAACCTAGTTGTCTATCCTTGGTAGCCTCTCTTATGGGGAAATGTAGTCTAGTGCTTCCACCGAGCCATGGTAGTCCGCTTCAGCCCGGTTTACCGGAGTCCTGCTAGCCCAGCACTACTACTCCGGAACACTTGACTGGCCGGCATGTGTTTCACTTCGTTCCTGTGTCTGTCCCTTCGGGGAAATGTCACGCGGTGACATCCGGAGTCCTGCCTAGCCTGCTACAGCCCGGGTTCCTGTTAGCCCAGTGCTACAGCCCGGATTCGCACGCTGCTGACCGACATGCTCGATGTTGATTCATGTATGCCTGTCCCCGTAAGTTAGTGCCACTTTGGGTTCACGACTAGTCATGTCGGCCCAGGTTCCCTGTCATATGGATGCTAGCGACACTATCATATACGTGAGCCAAAAGGCGCAAACGGTCCCCGGCCATGGTAAGGCGACACCCGTGGGAATACCGTGCGTGAGGCCGCAAAGTGATATGAGGTGTTACATGCTAGATCGGTGTGGCATAGAATCGGGGTCCCGACAGCGACGAAACATGGCGGCCCTCTTGGCCCGCGCTAGCTGCAGGCCGTCCGCATCCGGCTGTCCCTGGATCCGGTTGCTGACACGCCTGCCAGCCGACACCGAATCCGCAATCCCGCCAAAAGTGATGAGCTCCTCCGTGGTCCTCTCGCGAAGGGTGCGGTCAGGACTCCCACGCCCCTCCCTTATCGTCGGTGAAGGAGGGTAGGGCGTGGTGGAGTGGACCTCCGCTGCGAGTGTCAAGGGGGAGGAGGACCGTGGAGACGCCTGCTCACTGATCCCGTCCCCCTTATCACCCGCGGAAACCGTCGTCCCTCGGCCACCCTGCTCGGTGCAATACTTCAGAGGGGTTGCGACACGGGACTCCTTCCCGCATCTCACCTCCGGCTCGCCACTATGGATGGTGCGATCCTGTGGGGGGGTTATAGCACGGGACTATGCATTGACCGGAGTTAAAAGAGTCGTCGACGAAGTACAATTCTGGCTGCCACCAACAGTACGTGTGGAGGCACTCCCGCAACAAAGGCCAACTTTCGATCCATGGAAAGAGCCTCGAGGTTGAAGGTGTTT